>NC_053162.1:44907700-45207700 GCF_016835505.1 Polypterus senegalus
TTAACAAAACTTTAAAACATATCTGTCTCTCACATGCTTCTGCAAAGACATCCTTGGTGTTTTCTGTATTGTATATTGTTCAGTAGTTTCTTTTCATTGGTTAAAATCAAATTAGGTATTGGCAATGATTTAATTAAAGAATGATTGAAAAGACACTGAAAATCATTTTTATGAAACTCCTTATTAAGATCTCATTCACCAGCATATATAGTATACTCTATGCCCACGGCATTATATGAAATAAAGCAACTTTCTTTGTTGCAAATCCTTTCAACCTCATTTAGATATTTCATTTTCCTTCAGCTGGTAGTCGTGAGTTTCATTACCGTGAAGTCACACTATGCTGCACTTCAAAGACATCAAAAGTTCAGAGTTAGGAACGTTCATGTTTTATCAGCATTACACCACTTCACTTTCGACGGCTAAGGCTCATTTTCTTTTCTTATTTTACAGCCCATCTATAGAGAAACTTGTAACTGTAGAGTGCTATGTAACTCAACTATCAGATAAATGATTTTATTCACAATGCAAAGATAGAAAAAAGAATATAATTTAAACATAGTCTTCCCAATCTAATTGTTTGTCTCACATTCCAAATAAAACCAGTTAATAAATTAATAAATGGTTATTTAATTTACCAATTTCCAGAAAGGTTAGAAAGCTTAAAGAAAATGTAATACACATCACATATTTGATGAAGACATGTTATTTAGCTCTGCACAGGTGCTGTGTCATCCTGGAGCTGACCTTGAATTAGGTTTTCCACTCATGCTCTAACACTCTCTTTCTAAATTCCTGTATTTTTTACATTTGTCTTTCTGAATTTGATTTTTGGTTTATCTTTTTGCATTATTATGTAGTGAAATACTACTTGTTTATTGCCATATATTTGATGTTTTTACTGTTTCCTGCTATGTATTTATCTTTTGCCTTTATTTGCAATAAAATCAAATTACATTTTACTGAGCACTGCTAGATTTTAGCATTACCATTTAAAAAAATCTAGATGTAGATGCTTTAGACTAGGAATTTAACACAAAGTGAAATATTTCTTTTTGTGAAACTTGTAGTTCTAAACATTCAAAGGTAAGAAAGTTGAAGTGAGTGACTTAGGTCTTCAATATCGTCATTGGACACATTTATGCAACAAAGTAAAAGTCATAATAACAAAAAAATTCAGAACTATGGTAATTATATTCTATTATCTTTAATTAGAAGAAATCCAGCTAATGCTTGATGCAATAGATGATTAACATTTTGGGAAAAAGCAACAGCTACCCTGAGATCTCAGGTTTAAGAAGTAGAAGCCTATCCATCTTGCTAATGAAAATATATGCTAAAAGACTTATCCTCACTCTCTGTCATTAACTTTTTTCAAAGGTGGCAAAATGCTTTTCATTTTTCTACTTTTCTTGCATTATTGCTGTCTTTCATATGAACTAACCTTTTTGTGTCTCTTTTTTATTTCTGCCGTGCACCCGATGCTGTCAAGTTAGGCATATCTAGATAAACAGATGAATAGATGGATGGAAAAAAAATTGCCAGAAAATTAAATACATTTTTGGTAGAGTTCAACTTGGAGGAATCCTAATAAAATTTTGAACATTTCTTAATAATCAAGATGTATGTAATGTGTTGCTTAAAAAGGTACACAGTCAAGTTGACCATTCAATTTTGAAAACATTTGATTATAAGCAAAATACATAAAATCTGTTTATCTTTATGAATGAATTAATGAATTGTATGCTTTTGAATAATCTAAATAAATACCATTATAAACATACATGTTCAAGTGCATTCTGTAAGGCATAATATTGTAGCCATCCGGGTAAATAAGAACAGGAACATTTACAGCTGTGAGGGCCTCTTCAATTTTATTTTGCTTGCTTCGTTCTTATACAAAAATGGAGTACTCTCGTTGACTCCTCTGGAATCCACTAACCCCCAGCACACCTCTGGAACACAACAAAAATAAAACATCCCCTCCGAGGTGAGTCCGCCCCTTACAATTGTCCCTCAGACAAGGTTAGAAAGCACTGCCTGCACATTATACAGCTTCCCCTTCAGTTCCTTGTTCCCTAGGTAGCACAAAGTTCCTGAGATGGGCTGGCAAACATCGCTGTTGATGAGGTTGGGGTGTTTGCAGAGGTTGGTGGAGTGGACTGCTGTCTGTCTTCGAATTTTGTGCTGTATCCAAGGAAGAGGCTAAACCTTGATTTCCCTCTTGAGTAGAATCTGGTGATGGTGATGATTCCATTTGTCTCTCCATGTCAGAGCATTGTCCACGATAAGGAGCCAAACGATCCTGGTGGAGGAATACGTAGTGCCCTGATGGGGGTAGTTAAACTTAGTACACAACCTCCCCCACCCTTTCCAGAACCCGGCAAGGTCCTACCCAAGGGCTGTCCAATTTTGGGCAACGTCCTCTTGTTCATTTGGGTCCATATACCCAAACCTAATTGCTCTCTTGAAAAGGTTGGCCTCAAGCTCTCAGATCGTACTGTCGCTTCTGATGAGTCCCCGCTACATGGAGGTGATCCCTGGCAAATGCATGAACAGTATCCATGAGAATTTGTAGTTTGCGAGCATATTCAGGACCAGACACTTCAGCCATAATATCAGAGGGTAGCCCAAATGCAACTTCTGTGGGAGTTCTTAATTTTCTTCCCAACATTAGTAAGTCAGATGTGGAGCCAGAAGACTCCTGCACTGCAGGCCGAAAGGCTAGGAATACCGATGGCAGCTGCTGATCCCAGTCATGCTGGTCTTGGGAAGTGGTAAGATTCAACTGTGTTGTAAGCATCTCTATGAACCTCTCCGCAAGCCCATCACTCTATAGGTGAATAGGGGTTGTACGGGTCTTTCGGATGCCTATATGCTGGAATACCTGACTCTCAAAATTATGGCCCTAGTCCAAGTGTAATTCATCTGGTATCCCGTATCTACTGAAAAATCCATCAATGAGGGCCTTGGCCACAGTCTCCGCTTCTTGATCTGGTAGCATGTAAGCCTCAGGTCACTTGGTGAAATAGTCAGTTGCTACCAAGACATAATGATTGGCCCTGAGTGAACATGGAAAAGAGCAAAGGATATCAACAGCTACTCTTTCCATAGGTGCACCCACCTAGTATTGTTGCAGGGGTGCTGTTGACTGCCCTGTTGGACCTTTCCTGGCAGTACAAGCATCACATTGCTGACAATAATCCTCCACATCTCTCCGACTCCAGCTCCAGTAAAAAGCTTCACGTAAGCTCTTTAGTGTCTTCGTGACCCCAAAATGCCCAGCAACAGGGGTGCTGTGTACACTTCCTAATACCTTTTCTTGAAGTGCACGAGATACCATCACTTGCCACCTTCCTTCACCGTCTACAGGATTCCACCACTGCCTCTTCGGTACCCTCCTGTTGATGGACAAACTCCCCCAGTGAGACCACAGACCTTTCACTACAGTGGACTCCGCTGTAACCTCTGCCCAAGCAGGACGCTGCTAACCACTTATCCACCCCCATCCAAATTCCCCTTACAGCGACTGGATGATCAGCTGCAATTCTGGATCAGCTTCTTGACTAATCCTCCATTCCTCTTCACTTCCTGGTACAGCTAACTCTTGGCAATGTATGCATGCTGACATCGAGCCACCTTCCACTCTGTTCTCACAGTGTGTACACTCTTCCCCTAAGCATGGTCTTCTGGAGAGCAACATCGAAATGCGGATTCCGATCGATGTTCCACAGTGAAGTGGAATGCTTGAAGTTGCTCCAACCACCAAGCTATTTGGCCTTCAGGTTCCCTGAAGGAAAGCAACCATTACAGAGCAGCATGGTCCTTACGAATCACAAAATGTAGGCCACACAGGTAATGCTGGAAGTGTTGAATGGAATCCACAATGTCCAATAGTTCTCTGTGAGTTACACAGTAGTTCATCTCTGGCTATCTCAATGCCTGGCTATAGTAGGCTACAGCTCGTTCTCCTTCCAGTTGCCTCTGAGCCAGTACAGCTGCAATCCCCACATTAATGGCGTCTGTATCAAGTATAAATGGCAGATTTATATCTGGTGCTGCCAGGACTGGGGCATTACAAAGGGTTGTCTTTAGACTTCTGAACGCAGCCTGCTATTCTTCACCCCAGTAGAAAACATCACCCTGATGCAACAGGGGGTGCAATGGTGCTGCAATTGTGGCAAATCCAGACACAAAACGGAGATGATAAGAAGCTAGCCCAAGAAACTCTTTCACTTGCAGCTGGTTTTGTGGATCAGACAATCTCAGCACTGCATCTAGCTTGCTATCCTTGGTGGTGATTCCCCTGCCACTTACTCGGTGCCCAAAGAATGATACTTCCCTCATGAGCAAATGGCATTTTTCAGGATGGAGCTTGAGATTGGCTGCCCAAAGTTTAGTCAGTACATTCCGGAGACAACCTATAGCATTATTAAAAGTCTTCCCATGCACCAGAAGATCTCCCAAATAGACGAGGCATTGCATGCCTGGTATGTCAGCCAATACCCTGTCCATCAGTCTCTCAAAGGTGCCTGGTGCATTTAAAAGTCCAAAAGGCATGACCCGGAATTGCCATAAGCCCTTGCCGGTAGTAAAAGCTGTCTTCTCTCTTGCCTCGGGTGCAAGGGCCACCTGCTAGTATCCACTCTTTAAATCCAGGGACGAGAACTAAGACGACCCCCCTACTAAGTCAAGAGATTCATCAATGTGAGGCAAGGGGTTGGCTTCTTTTACAGTGACAGCATTAAGTCTTCGATAGTTGACGTAGAAGCACCAACTTCCATCCTTTGTACAAGGACAACTGGTGAGACCCAGGGGGGCTCAGAGGGTTCAATAATACCTGTGTCTTGCATTTCCCTTATAATGCTGTCTGCAGTGCCTGTATGTACGGGATGTCGCACTAAATGTGTGCAGCCAGCATCTTCTGGTGAGGTCACAAAATGGTCTCTAAAGTCTTTCAGGATCTCCCTCAGTTGATTCTGCTGAGCTACAGACAATCCTTGTTTATTTCTTTCCCATACTTTGTGGATAACCTTCAGACCTACACCTGTGGTGTCTGAGTGATTGTAAATGAGTGTTTCATTTGGTTGCAACACCTGGGTGGTGGTCCTCCCCTTCCTATCACCATTGCTCAAAAGGTTTAAAATCATTCCATCCTGGAATGTCAAAGCCCACTTTTGTAGATCAATTTGAGCTTCAGCCATCTCCAAAAATCCAAGCCCAGGATAAAGGGGCCCATAATCTTGGCCACCCAGACCTCCAATGTCCAATAAATCCCACCAACACAAATAGCTACTTGGGTTCTTCCTAACACGAATGGTGTTTCACCTGTGGCTGTCGTCAAAGCTACCCATGTACCCTTCCACTGTGTTTCTCTTGTATTAATTCTGGTCTAACAATTGTGGCATTTGATCCCGTGTCAGTCAGGGCCTTACAAACACGATTGCCTATCCAAGTATGGACATGGCAATAGGTTCCTTCACCCAATCGGCTAACAAGCACCAAGGGTTGCACGTCTTGTCCCTGTACACTACTTTGTTATGAGACATGCTGTGGGGCCCGTGCTGTCCCTCCTACATGGGTCCCTGGTTATTTTCCTGGGGTAGCAGTAGTGGTGACTATTGTGTTTGGGAGGGCAACACTGTCACAGCCAAAGATTTGTCTTCTTGCATGTGTTGATGCTGGACAACCTGCTGTTTAATTAGAATTGAGGATTTTCTCATAGCTAAGGTGCTGGGGTGTTGGCATCCTTCTAACAGCACCTGCTCAGCCTCTTGAGCTATTTGCAATGCCTCTTCAAATGTACTTGGCTTGGAAAAACATACCTGTTGCCTCACTAACTCTTTGTTGTGTCATGGGTTCGCTCCCCCAACTGTTGTCTGATGCCCAGAATGGATTCAACATGACCGAATCATTGCTCCAATGCAACTGCCAGGGTGCCAGCTTCAAGCAGTTCCTCCTCTCCTAAGTCCATCAGAGCTTTCAGGGCATCACCTTCTAGGGCAGCAGTCAGCTGCACCGCTTCTTCTTGTGGATCCCATCTATTGGCCATGGCCACAATATGAAAGCTCCTATAGTATGCCTTTCATGATCCTTTTCCATCAAAGTGGCCTGTTTTTAGTGTTGGTTTGCTTACTGCAGGCATCTGCAGCATAGCCAAAGGCTGGAACATCCTCCCTCCGCTTGTTGCCACTTCTTTCTCTCTCACTGTCTCTTTCTCTCTCTCTCATTTGCATGGTCTTCTAAACGATTTAACAATGTTGAGTAACCATCACAAACCGTTTCTGCTAACGCAAACCAGCAGCTGTTCTACCCCGTATTTTTCAGACCATTTCTGTGTAACTGATAGCCATTCGAAGCTCCGCCAAAACTCTTCACACTGCATCAATATTGTGGAAGGTTGCCTTCCATGTCACATTTTCCTCCCACATGACTATCACAAACCAATGCTGACCCTAAGTACACTTACCAAACGATTCAACAAGTAACTTCTTGGTGTTGATGCCGACACCCGGAACACTACACTTACTTCTGTTAAAGAAACCAGCCTACTATCCTGCTCCATATTTATAGCAGCTGCCAAACTGACATTTTTCTTACTTGCCATCTGTACTCTTCTATGCGTGCCAGTGTCGGGCTCGGACTTTCTTGAATCCCAGCACAGTAACTCGCCTCCAGTCGCTCCTTCCAATTCCATCTCCCACTCCTAACACCAATGTAGCAATCTGGGTAAATAAGAATGTTCCTAGACAAAAATGGAGCACTTGTTGAATCTGGGAATCATCTAACCATCAGCACACCTATGGAACACAACAAAACCAAAACATCCCCCCCAAGGTGAGTCCACCCCTTACAATCACATGCCTCTATTCCCCTCTGTTCCTCAGTATTCTTCCTACACCTTCCCTTAGTATCCCATTGTGAATCAACCTCTCTTGCCCAGCATTTCATTTCTCAATCACATTCCTGTAAAGCCCACTTCTCAGGCTCTGTCATTTCAGGGCACCTTGTTCATTTCCTTTGCACCTTTTGACTACCACCAATGTACCCACATTACTCGCTGTGAAAACATCACTAGTACTCTTGTGAATACTTCACATCTTTGAATGTGACTGATTGCACTTTGTTGGTATTTAGCAACTCAACATCTCTCTGCAAGTTATTCACCATGTTGTCATTAAAATGCCCCAATTTTGACTCCATTTTTGAAAACTAAAAAAATTTTCTGGAACTGAACTTTGCCGTCCTAAGGCATTGTTCTATCATCCCTACCACCGAGCCATGAAAGTCAAACTGATCAATTAGATATCTCAGATGAACCAGACACACAAGCACACACAGAGAGTAGTGTTTTACAGTATAGAAGAATAGGTACTGTAGTTATATTGCACAGTATGAAGTAGTACTCACAGGGTAATGTAACTGAAAATGGTCAGGGCTAACCTATAAGAAGAAAACTTTCTAAAGAACGTAACAGTTTACATCAAAATACTATATTTACATTTCAAGCAATACAAAGAAGCAGCTAGATGTCTAAATTTAAATGACATGTCACATCATAAAAACTAATAAAAATCAAATAAGTGAAAAGCTGTTTGAAGTCTAAAAGATGTTATTGTCTGGTTTTCTGGGAAAAACATACTACAAAAGAGAGAGAAAGTACAATAAAGTGCATCCTAGTGTACAGTGCATGTCCTGCTTGGACCAGACAAAGAAACTAAACTTGTTCAGTTTCCTGAACAGAGAAGGCTATTTGTGGAACCAATCCATGTCTTCTAAATTCCCAAAGGTATAAATAAAGGATGATGCATTATTTTTAATGATTAATTACACACTCCTGGAAAAATAAAGACAAAATGTAGTAAAATGTACCCATGACATAACATTCAGATGCATTTAAATTAACTTATTTAAATTAACACACACCCACACAATAGGGACAATTTAGGATCGTCAATGCACCTAACCTGCATGTCTTTGGACTGTGGGAGGAAACCGGAGTACCTGGAGGAAACCTACGCAGAAATGGGGGTCTCCTAACTGCGAGGCAGCAGTGCTACCCACTACGCCACCGTGCCACAGAAGTGACAACATGTAAGTTATATAACTTGATGAAAAAGCAAAAAAGTCTTTCTTTAGAACATTAGAACATTAGAACAATCTAGATGAGAACAGGCCATTCAGCCCAACAAAGCTCGCCAGTCCTATCCACTTGTTTCCTCCAAGAAAACATTGAGTTTTGAAAGTCCCTAACGTCTTACTGTCTACCACACTACTTGGTAACTTATTCCAAGTGTCTATCGTTCTTTGTGTAAAGAAAAACTTCCTAATGTTTGTGCGAAATTTACCCTTAACAAGTTTCCAACTGTGTCCCTGTGTTCTTGATGAACTCATTTTAAAATAACAGTCTTGATCCACTGTACTAATTCCCTTCAGAATTTTAAACACTTCAATCATGTCACCTCTTAATCTTCTTTTGCTTAAACTATACAGGCTCAGCTCTTTTAATCTTTCCTCATAATTCACCCCCTGTAGTCCTGGAATCAGCCTAGTCGCTCTTCTCTGGACCTTTTCTAGTGCTGCTATGTCCTTTTTGTAGCCTGGAGACCAAAACTGCACACAGTACTCAAGATGAGGCCTCACCAGTGCATTATAAAGGTTGAGCATAACCTCCTTGTACTTGTACTCCACACATCGTGCTATATAACCTAACATTCTGTTAGCCTTCTTGGCTTCTGAACACTGTCGGGAAGTCGATAGCTTAGAGTCCACTATGACTCCTAAATCCGTCTCATAAGGTGTACTCTCGATTTTCCGACCGCCCATTGTGTATTCAAACCTAATATTTTTACTTCCTATGTGTAATGCTTTACATTTACTGACATTAAATTTAATCTGCCACAAATCTGCCCAAGCCTGTATGCTATCCAAGTCCTTCTGTAATGATATAACAGATTCCAAATTATCTGCTAATCCACCTATCTTGGTATCATCTGCAAACTTAACCAGCTTGTTACTTATATTCCTATCTAAATCATTTATATATATTAAAAATAGCAACGGCCCTAGCACTGACCCCTGTGGAACACCACTCTTAAAATCGGCCAGTTCTGATGAGGTTCCTCGCCCCATCACCCTCTGCTTCCTGTGTCTGAGCCAATTCTGCACCCATATAAAAACATCACCCTGAACTCCCACTTCTTTTAACTTGATGCCCAACCTCTCATGTGGCACCTTATCAAATGCTTTCTGAAAGTCCAGATAAATAATATCATAAGCTCCACTTTGATCGTATGCTTTTGTTACTTCCTCACAGAATTCCAACAAGTTAGTAAAACACGACCTCCCTCTTCTGAACCCATGTTGACTGTTCAGAATAACTCCTGTCCTTGCCATGTGTTGCTCAATCTTATCCTTAATAATTCCTTCCATTAATTTTTCTGTGATACATGTTAAGCTTACTGGCCTATAGTTGCTTGGATCTGTCCTGTCACCCTTTTTATATAATGGGATGATATTTGCCATTTTCCAGTCCTTTGGAATCTCTCCAGTGCACAGTGACTTCCTAAAAATATGTGTCAAGGGTTTATATACGCACTCACTAGCCTCCTTAAGAACACGAGGATAAATATTATCTGGGCCTGGTGATTTGTTTGATTCTGTTTAAATATGCAGCATTGGACCTTTTAAAAGGGACCTAAAATAGACTCTGTACATTATATTCAACACTTTTGAGGTTTAGTATATTTGTCACATCAACAAATATTGTAATAAGAATGCAGTGATATGAATTACTATAGACATGAGTCATCATTTAGCTGGTTTGGCTGCATTTTCCAGCTTGATCAAGGGTGTCGCCATTTCCCAGTTTCTCCGAAATGTAGCAGTATGCATGGGACAGAGTTGCCATTACCATACACAAGCTTTTGCATACAAGTTTTCTTTTATAAATATTGAAATTTTTAAGCCTCTTTGTCCATTTTTTGTGAGTTTCAAAGCTTTATAAATAAAGCCCCCTGAATTATCTGCATTATGCAGATGCAATAAAGATGACAGGTAAATATGGTGTTTCTTGTATTCCACCCTTAAAAAAAATGTAAACTTTTATGAGTATTGCAATTACAAAATAGCATGGGAAATAAATTTTATACAGTGTGATAATGATTAGACAAAGACATCTTAAAGATTTGGGGCAGCCATCCATAATTCCCGGCTGCAAAAGTTGAGTTTTTTTGAAGCACAATGTGCATAGAACAGAGTCTAAAACAGAAGTGACTATAATAGACCAAAATGGAGGCTTTAAAGGATCATACAGGAAGTGATGTCTTTTGGACCAGATGTGACATCAGCAAAGGCCCCATCACCAGAAGTGATTTCTTCTGGTTTGGAAGTGATGTCAGCAAAGGGGTCAGCCCCAGAGGTGATGTCTTCTGGGGTGCTGGAACCTTGTATGATTTCCCAGAAAAGGTCTGTAGGGAACTGAGAAAGACAGTCAGCACACTCCGCCGCCCCCTGGTCGGATGTTTTATTACAATTACTCTGGCCCTTTAGCTGCCTCCTACTTGGATGTGTGTGACAACAGTTTCGTAAAACTGTTTGCAAATCAAAACTTGTCTGTTTCGCTCATCAAAAGTATTTAACATCACTTCTTTTAATACAGAAAAATACCCTGCAGCAACTTTTTCTTATAGACTTAATTTATGCAATTTACGCTTTACAAACAAATTACACAAAATAAGTTGGCTTATAAAATGTTTCAGATTTGCATTTAATTCATTGTAGGCTGACTAGCTGTGCCACCTGTTTATGACAGGTACAAATGTAAGTAATTGATGTACTTGCAGAGCAGCATCTACAGTGCATCCAGAAAGTATTCACAGCACATCACTTTTTCCACATTTTGTTAGGTTACAGCCTTATTCCAAAATGGATTAAATTAATTTTTTTCCTCAGAATTCTACACACAACACCCCATAATGACAACGTGAAAAAAGTTTACTTGAGGTTTTTGCAAATTTATTAAAAATAAAATAATTGAGAACATGTACATGTACATAAGTATTCACATCCTTTGCCATGAAGCTCAAAATTGAGCTCAGGTGCATCCCGTTTCCCCTGATCATCCTTCAGATGTTTCTGCAGCTTAATTGGAGAGTACCTGTGGTAAGTTCAGTTGACTGGACATGATTTGGAAAGGCACACACCTGTCTATATAAGGTCCCACAGTTGACAGTTCATGTCAGAGCACAAACCAAGCATGAAGTCAAAGGAATTGTCTGTAGACCTCCGAGAAAAGATTGTCTCAAGGCACAAATCTGGGGAAGGTTACAGAAACATTTCTGCTGCTTTGAAGGTTCCGATGAGCACAGTGGCCTCCATCATCCGTAAGCAGAAGAAGTTCGAAACCATCAGGACTCTTCCTAGAGCTGGCCGGCCATCTGAACTGAGCGATCAGGGGAGAAGGGCCTTAATCAGAGAGGTGACCAAGAACCTGATGGTCACTCTGTCAGAGCTCCAGAGGTCCTCTGTGGAGGGAGGAGAACCTTCCAGAAGGACAACCATCTCTGCAGCAATCCACCAATCAGGCCTGTATGGTAGAGTGGCCAGACGGAAGCCACTCCTTAGTAAAAGGCACATGGTAGCCCACCTGGAGTTTGCCAAAAGGCACCTGAAGGACTCTCAGACCATGAGAAACAAAATTCTCTGATCTGATGAGACAAAGATTGAACTCTTTTGTGTGAATGCCAGGCGTCACGTTTGGAGGAAACCAGGAACCGCTCATCACCAGGCCAATACCATCCCTACAGTGAAGCATGGTGGTGGCAGCATCATGCTGTGGGGGTGTTTTTGCAGCAATGTGCAGAGAAATCCTGGATGAAAACCAGCTCCAGAGTGCTCTTGACCTCAGACTGTGGTGACGGTTCATCTTTCAACGACACTAAGCACACAGCCATGATATCAAAGGAGTGGCTTCAGGACAACTCTGTGAATGTCCTTGAATGGCCCAGCCAGAGCCCAAACTTGAATCTGATTGAAAATCTCTGGAGAGATCTTAAAATGGCTGTGCACCGATGCTTCCCATCCAACATGATGGAGCTTCAGAGGTGCTGCAAAGAGGAATGGGCGAAACGGGCCAAGGATAGGTGTGCCAAGCTTGTGGCATCATATTTAAAAAGACTTGAGGCTGTAATTGCTGCCAAAGGTGCATCAACAAAGTATTGAGCAAAGGCTGTGAATACTTACGTACATGTGATTTCTCAGTTTTTTTTATTTTTAATAAATTTGCAGAAACCTCAAGTAAACTTTTTTCACATTGTCATTATGGGGTGTTGTGTGTAGAATTCTGTGAAAAAAAATGAATTTAATCCATTTTGGAATAAGGCTGTAACATAACAAAATGTGGAAAAAGTGATGCGCTGTGAGTACTTTCCAGATGCACTGTATGAACTTGTAGCATATATGCAGCTAATTTGCCATGATTTTAAAAATTTTTAATAAATGAGCAAAACTCTCCCTAGTATTCTATAGGTGTTTTACTAGATCTTCACCTTATATGGTGGTTTAGTTCATTTGTTATTCACAGTGCTATGCAAAAGCAAGAGGCAAAACAAGAAAATTATTTTTGAAGCTAATTATCTTGATATAAAGTCTGTATTTGTGCAGGAAAACTCTGTATAAGATTAAAACAAGTAGAAATAGATATTAACAATAATAATATCTTGCATTTTTAAAATAAGTCAGTATTGTGTGTGCTCTTCCTTAGAATGCAAAACTGGACCATTTAATTTTTGTACAATGTTATAAAAGGTGGTAAATTATTCTTGGATTCTTTCAGGGTTCGACATAACAGTTCTTCTGTTTTCTGTTCTTTTTGCCTTCCAAACAGCTTCAGAGACCGAGAGTTTGAGGCTCTGAGGCTGACAGTTTAATACAGCCAGGGTTACACTCACAGGTGTCTACCTCAAGCAGGGCTTAATTGTGTTTGTAGCATGTTTGCAGTCATTGTGCTGAAAGGTGATATTTATGTTAATAGGTTGTTTTGCAGAAAGTACAGCATGAAATGCGAACATCTCAGGAGTCATTATTCCACTGATTTTGACCAGATCCCCTATACTCTTGACGGAAATGAACCTCCAAGAAATTATGTAGTCGCCAACATGATTCACATAAGAAGGCAGAAAGGCATTAGTGTATTTGTCACCTACTGACATAGTGAGGTCCATGTGAACCAAAATGCATCGCTACACGAGACTTTCTGCAATTAGTTGTCACTCCATGTTTTATGGACATTCACATACTGCAATCTCTTTTGCCTTTCTGCAAGAACAATTACATAGGTGCAATATGCTGTACAAGATGGTGTCTCTTAAAACTTTGCATGCTTGAAATGTGCACTTTAGAGTCACATAGTGATCAAGGACATAACTGAGATTTCCTTCTGTCTCTTAAAGAAAGTGAACTTTAGATATTATTCTGCAGCATTTTTTCCTGTTCTACTGCATTTTCTGGCTTTAGCTTGCACAATTTCATCAAATTCCTTTCTAACAGCTTGTAAAGCACACCTTGATAATTCTGTTTGGCATGCTAACCAGCTAGTCTTGTTGATACAAATCTATGAGATTCTGACTGTCAATCTTAGTGTGTCAGGGTAGCAAATTTCCAGAACCTTTCCTGAGACACCCCAGTATTTTTATGACCATCCAGTGCATCCATTTACTGTATTTGTTACACTGCATCAATAGCAGGCTGGCTTCAGCTAATCAATACCTCATTAATTTCAATTAGGTGTGCTGTTGGGGAAATTTAGCAAATGCAGGAATGGCTGGGGTGCTGTAAGGAGACCTGTGTTATTCTAACTACTTTACAAGATATCTGCAAGTTTTTGAAAACATAAATATAATTATTTATTATAATTTTATATAGTGTTTGTATGAGCAAATAAAATGTTGTAAGTCCTATCACAACACAATGCATAACCATGACAAGAACAAATAACATACTCGTAATACTAGTACAAATTCTTGAAAAAGCATCACAAAAACAATGAAATGTACACTTCTAAAGAACTGGTTATTACAACACATTACAACAAGTAATGTCCCTGTGTATAGGTCTTTGTTCTTTCTCTGGTAAGTAACACTTTAGTTTAGGTACTGCATAGATGTACCTATTACTCATCTATTATTATGTAACAAGACCTTAAGAAAGGTTTCTTTTGGTCTTCACAACACACACTTATTAAACATCACCAGACAGATTATTCATCTCTGTGCAGTGTAGCAAATTGACTTGATAATAAAATTATTTGTTAATAAGAAAATCTTGTCCTAAATATGTAATATCAGGAGAAATATGTCTCAGTTAAGCCACCTTAGACCACTCCAAAGTGAAGTTTTGTTGCTACTGTAGGTCACATTGCTGAGATGGATAAACACTTTGCTGATGTAAGTGTAATGAAGACCCAAAGACGTGTATGTTATGGTTTTGTTACATAATAGTAAATGAGTAATAGATGCATTTTTGTGGTGCCTAAACTAAAGTGTCACCATTGTTCTTGTTATGCTAAATCAATTTTTTTACACAAATTCTTATTTTTTGAAAGAAAAAAAAGTAATTGACATGGTTCCACAGGTTAGCTCGTTTGAAAAATGGCAACATTTATATCTGTTTAATTTGAATTTGCAGTTAGTACTGTGGATAAAGAAATACAAGTTGCTTTGTTAGTGTTTTCTTGCCTATTTCAGTTGTTTACAATTTTTACCACTGTAAGCAACCATAATTTTCAGTGAGCGAATATTTGAAATAACTTTATTTGCATTAAATTATTTATATTAAGTTATTTATTTGTATTATTTAAATTAAATCATTTTTTTTACTTTAAATTAAAGTAATTCAAAAGTCCAAATCTGTGTGAAACCAAAATTAGAATATTGAGATATAATAAGGAATTCAGAGAATATTACTGTGTCTTAGTGTGTGTCTAGTCCTGCCATGAACTAGCTTCCTGTTTAAGGTTTCGGTACCAACTGACCATGACCCAATTCTATATCATGGTTCAAAAACCAGATCAATAGGGCTTCATATTAAAATCTTTCTACTTTAATGACTGTCTATGTGTCTGTCCACTTGCTGTATCTATGTCAATGCAAAAGATGTCTTGTCTTAAGAATCTTGTACCAAATGGCATATAACAGAGATGTATTCACTGCATGGTGGACTGCAAACATTACAGTCTAAGCAATCAACAAAGACCTCAGTATTAATCTATCTTAGACGGATAGCACAGCTAGTATATGAAGAAAATGACAAAATGTCCAGCCTCTGTTCATAGCTGTAAACCATAGGCGTAAAATAGTAAACCATCCAGTGTTCTTTTGTGTCTTGGAATAGCATAGTAAACTGTCTGGTACCCATCCATGACTGGGCATCACATTGTCCGGTATACCACAACATGGCTGGAATGACAAGAAATACAAAAAAATTGTGATGTACTGGCTAACATATTCAGGGATCAAAGGAAACAAGACACACACATCAAAGGAAACAAGACACACAAACAAAGAGGTACATAATAGTTAGCATAGCCAAATAACAGAGGTTCCTAAATTAATGACGTGATCCAAACAGATGAACTTAATATTGTACCATTGTGCCTGTTTAAATAAATGGACATTTTGCTGTACTACTATGGAAATTATTTGGATGGAGTCACCATCTTAAAACACTCAGGGCCCAGCCCAAGGTGAATCACAGAACTTAGTTAACAACAAAAATAAGAACATGTTAGAAGAGAAACATAAAGTATGCATAAAATCCTAATACATAAGTAATATCCTATTCTCTGTTTGCATAAAGCTGTCCACTGCTAGTTGTATATGATAAAAATAATCTGATAAAAACAATATCCTAGCAAATGCACTGCACCATCTAACAGTGCGTAAATAAATTAAATTCAAATCAGACGCTCAATGCTAAAAATTGTTAAAAGCAGTGAAAAAAAATGCATGGTCATGACCCTCACAGCACCATTGCCATACTGACTCTAATACACCTCCCTTTGACAGGTCATTTGTCAAGTTCTTCCACAGTTGTATACATGGTCACCCTTCATAAAATATTTTCAAAAACTTGCCTTGACCATACTGTTGAACAAGATAGAAATAGGTTACTCTAATGGGTTGTTATACTTTGAGATAGACGTGTGTTAAAAGAAAAATCAAGATCACGTTATGTGAAGCTTTAGGTTGTATAATGAAAGAGACACTTTCGATGCAAGTTCACTATTTAATTCTTCCATTGCAGGATGGCAGAGATTTATTAAAGAAAAGCTTAGTTGACTAGCTGATATGAGCTAGTGAAGCCCCATCTGACAAGGAGAGTGCTCGGTAACTCCAAATGTAACATTTATTAGACCATGAGCAGTAAGAGAGCTTAGCAATAAAAAGGTTAGATAAGCAATACAACAGGTTTTTAAAACATATGTTCATCCTACAACTATTTAAAGATGTTTAGAATAGATTAATCAACTTTACTGATATGTTGCTACACACCTCACCATGAGAAATCAACCCCATACAACACACAAAAATAAAAAACAGTTGTGGAAAAGGTTTGCGTAATACAAATTAAATATGAAGTCATTCTCTTGTAAATATGTTAGGTGACATGGTGCACTAATATTCATAAACCTTTCAGTCATCGACTTAATGTGGTATCTGTGTATCTTTTGGTTCTTGCATTGCCACAAGATAAAAAAGATCCATGAAATGAACAGATGGAAGAACAATAATAATATGACGTTCTGTGCATATAAACCTAGACTACAGAGTAATGTTTAGCCACTGCTACAAAGACAAAAATGTGTTGAAATATTATGCATGACGTTAAATGTTGCCTCTTCTCCATCTGCCATCAGAACTCTTTCTGAATCACAGTCCTTCCCCATATCTGGCATGAAAATTGTCACCAGTTCTAGAGAATCCCTTCTTCAAAAAGATAAGTGGTTTTAACCCACAACACCTGATATTCCCTATTAGTTGCTTAAGGATCACTAAGTAAGAGAAAACAAATACCATTGCTATAGGTGCAGCTGAATCTCAAGAACAAAACCAGTTTGGGTAAACTTACATATCCCGCTAAGCCAGGGGTGGGCAAAGTCATTGCAGGAGGGCCGCAGTGGCTGCAGGTATTTGTTCCAACCCAATTGTTTAACTCTTTGAAGGCTGAAGTTTTTTTTCAAGTAACAATGGTTTCACTCAGAAATCAACATAATACGTCTGTTGCTGCATGCTGTGGCTGCCAGTTTGTCAAGAATGTGTGACAGGCTTGCTGCCAGGCTGTCTTCAGTACATTACACTCTAGTTTCTACCTCTTATTATTGTTAAGTGGCAGTCCTCCCTAGCGAACATTGTCAGTACCTCAATTAGCTGGGGACTGATCAGCTGAAGCTGTAACCTCATATTCATTTTTGATCACTTGTATCAAAAACTGAGTCTGACAAGTCATAGTCCAGTTCAGAGAAAATAGGTCTAAACATCGTCCACGGAGTATTTTGCTTTACGCATTCACTTTGATCTCTCGGCAGATGTCAGTGCCATTTTTGCCATTGTGTGCACCTTGCTACTCACGAAAACACAAGGAATCTCAGTCAGACCAATCAATCTAACTTTCCTTCTAGCAACAAGAGTCCAACTAAAATATAGCAGTTGGTTTTGCCAAAGTTTACAGTTGATAATCATCATCATCTCCTCCTTTTAACAAAAGTCGATATCAGCCCTGAAAGAGTTAATAAGAAGCGTTTATTGCTCAAATAACATTTCTGCTTCATTTTAGTCATCTCGTTTATTAAGATTTTGAACATGCATTACTTACTTTAGTCTTACACCACCACTATATTCTTGGTTTTCAATTGCTCCTTATTAGCAACTAGCAAAATATCTGTGCTTCGCAGCGGAGAAGTAGTGTGTTAAAGAAGTAATGAAAAACAAAAGGAAACATTTTGAAAATAACGTAACATGATTGTCAATGTAATTGTTTTGTCACTGTTATAAGTGTTGCTGTGATATATTTTATATATATATATATATATATATATATATATATATATATATATATATATACACACACACACATATATATATCTATATTATATCTATAATAATAAAAGGCAAAGCCCTCACTGACTCACTGACTCATCACTAATTCTCCAACTTCCCATGTAGGTATAAAGCTGAAACTTATTCCTTACAGCATACTTACAAAAGTTAAGCAGGTTTCATTTCGAAATTCTACACGTAACGGTTATAGCGGTCGATAATGGTCGACAACGTCCGTCATGTTGAACTGTCTTATTTATAGCCCCATCTTCACGAAATTTGGTAGGCGGCTTCCCTGCGCTAACCGAAACTGTTGTACTTACTTATTTCGATGGTATGACACCACTGTCGGCCGCCATATTGAACTTTCCAACGTTACCAATTTTCAAACTTCTCGTGTAGGTAGAAGGCTGACCCCATCTTCACGAAATTTGGTAGCTGGCTTCCCTGCGCTAACCAAAACTGATGTACGTACTTATTTCGGTGGTATGACACCACTGTCGGCCGCCATATTGAATTTTCCAAACGTCAATAATTCTCCAACTTCCCGTGTAGGTAGAAGGCTGAAATTTGGCAGGCCCATTCCTTACAGCTTACTTAGAAAAGTTAAGCAGGTTTCATTTTGAAATTCTACGTGTAACGGTCATAACAGTCAACAACGTCCGCCATATTGAACTTTCTTATTCATGGCCCCATCTTCACGAAATTTGGTAGGCGGCTTTCCTGCGCTAACCGAAACCAATGTACATACTTATTTCGGTGGTATGACACCACTGTCAGCCGCCATATTGAACTTTCCAACGTCACTAATCCTCCAACTTCCCGTGTAGGTAGAAGGCTGAAATTTGGCAGGCTCATTCCTTACAGCTTACTTACAACAGTTAAGCAGGTTTCATTTTGAAATACGACACGTAACGGTCATAACGGTCAACAAAGTCCGCCATGTTGAACTTTCTTATTTACGGCCCCATCTTCACGATATTTGGTAGGTGGCTTCCCTGAGCTAACCAAAACCAATGTATGTACTTATTTCGGTGGTATGACGCCACTGTCGGCCGCCATATTAAACTTTCCAACATCACTAATTCTCCAACTTCCCTTGTAGGTAGAAGGCTGAAATTTGGCAGGCTCATTCCTTACAGTTTACTTACACAAGTTTAGCAGGTTTCATTTCAAAATTCTACGCGTAACGGTCATAACGGTCAACAACGTAAGCCATGTTAAACTTTCTTATTTATGGCCTCATCTTCTTGAAATTTGGTAGGCGGCTTCCCTGAGCTAACCGAAACCAATGTACGTACTTATTTCGGTGGTATGATGCCACTGTCGGCCGCCATATTGAACTTTTCAACAGTCTTTGTTACTTATGGGCCCATCTTCAAGAAATTTGGTACACGGGTTCCCAACGCTAACTGAATCCTACTTATGTACATATATACGTCCATAGCCTGCAGCTCGGTCGCCGTGAGGCGGCGTTGGGTCCCCCATCCCAACGCCTCCCACGTTGTTGGCTGCCTGCCTATATAAGGCCGTCCATCGCTCCGGTCTCTACATTCCATTCCTTGCTTCGCCATGGGATTCACGTCTCCCTACTAATAACTACAGCCTTTTTATTTAATCCACGGCTTCTCCACTGTTTTATTGTTTGTTTATTACAATTATAGTTATTGTATAGGTATTTTACACTTACTTTACATTGTTCAGGTACCCATTTCCTTTATCATTCCAACCCCCATTACCATGTCTATCGAGATGATCATATTGCACGGCCATATCAGGCTCACTCTTGATATCCGGAGGAACATTGTGTCTTATGTATTGAATGACTGGGACAGGTTCAAGGTGTGGACTGATGACGATACAGGAGATAATTATACTACACAGGAGCACTAGAAGAGTGAAATGCTTAAGCCCTTCACCTATGGTTCTGCATGTGAGTTGATGGCTGCCACTGAATTGTTCGGTTGTTGCTTTCAAGTGTACCGAAATGGCCAAATATTTTACACCTTTCGACAACCGCCAATGCCTCTTAAACATCTTAGATTCACAGGTGATGATTTCAGTAGTGCACACTTTGATGTTTATGAATGTTTAAACTCTCAATAGCTGGATGTGATTTTATCGATGAAACCGGTTGTGTGCTTACAACGCTTGACAGATGCCGAATGTCACTTCAACACAACAAATCATGCAAATACTGTTGTAATTGAAACAAACCATGAAACTCAAACCGATTATGACAGCAGCAATCCAAGCTGTGAGATTTGAGACAAGATTACTGTTCACAAGGCCAACTGTACGTTGCATTCTTAAGAGTAAGCTTAGCGCACAGCTTGGTCATATTACAACCGGATGGCCGAACTGACAACATGGTATACAAAGAGATCCTTAACAAATAATTATTGGCATATTTTCCCTCAGTTTAAAAGGTTTACTTTTCTTCTAAATAAAATTTTAATGCAGTACTTCGCGCTAAGTTGGTATTTTTAGTATATATATATATATATATATATATATATATATATATATATATATATATATATATATATATATATATACCCTTTGGGGTGCGAGCAGCTGTTGCTGGGGGTACCAGAATCCATGGAGGAAGAAAAGTGAAAAACATTTGTACAAAATCTTAATTTACCTATCCATTCCTAAATAATTAAATGGGCAGGCTATTTCGTATCAGTGCAAAACGCTGCTTGTTAAAACGGATGACTCCTGCTCATACGTGCACTTAGTGCTGTGTGGGTATTATGAGCTATTGTATCTGTTCAAGTTCTATTTAAATTTTAAATATAAGCTATTTTTATTTAGTCGACAGAAATATGTTTGGTAGGAATGTAAGTTAAATTTAGTCATCATTGCATACATTTTTCTTTACCATAGAAATTTAAAGACTAAATTCAACTTACATTCCTACCAATGATATTTCTGTCGACTAAATAGAACCTACTTATATCCAAATAGAACTTGAAAAGATATATTTTTTTGAATCTGATCATGTATTTTAGATCGACTTGACGTTCACTACATCAAGCCTGCGAGCTATTGAGCTGTCGCCTGCCTGCCTCAATAAGTGACCCTCACTTCGCTCTTACTTTTTTACCGTTCATTTAATCATGGCTAGTCACGAAAAAATTTGAAAATGGAAGGAGGATTACACTGAGTATGGCTTTACCAAAACAATTATTGATGGCGAATAAAGTATCCATTATTCATAAAGCTTCAATTGGTGATCTGTTTTTCTGCGTTAACCTCATATTTTTTCATACTTCTTCTCAAACCAAGGGGGTGCGAAGGTAAAATGAATCGGGAAGCACTGATATATATATATATTGAATATATTGAAATAGTTTTAATGCAAACAGTACGCGATACATGTTTCACCCTAATTCTGGGCTCATTAGGCATACACACTCACTGCACCCCCTCTCGGGAACTTAACCGCGGCGCTAGAATCGACTCCTGCAGCCACAGCCACGACACACATAAAAAACATCAATAATAACTCATAAACTTGAAATATTACTTCGGAAAATCGCAACATTTTACTCACCAAAAATTTGGATTATTTGTTAACAAAATCCATCCTCCTCTCTTTCCTCAAAAACAGTTCAATTATTCTGTTGTACGGATTATCCGTGCGCTTCAGTTCCATCAAAATGTCCCTTTCTATCGCCATCGACGCTAATGCTGAAAGGCGAACCCGCCCTATGGTATTTCTGGCATAAGTTTGAATTCGCTTTAGAGCTGAAAATGTCCGCTCGACAGAAGCAGTGTACGCGGGAATGCTCACCGGCAAAAATACCAATGTGAACTGCTGCCCCATGCTCTCATTCAGATTTTTCTGGTGAAGGAAGTCAAGGAGATCAGTGTTAGATTTTCCTGCAAAATCATCCATGGCATACATTACAGTCAGTTCTGTTTTTAGCCGAGACAGATCAAAAAGTGCTCCGTGGCTCTTGTGTTAAACTGGAGAAGGCTGCATGTGTGAAATTTTTCTTGTATTCCCAAAACTTCTGGGGCTCGAGGAGCATGCCAAACATCAGCTTTTAGTGGTCTTGAAATCTGGTCTGTGTCTGGCAAATAATATTGTCCTGAATCCTGCCATGGAGTTGACCATAGTGCGAGCAACGATCTTTCACTTAGAGCGTTTGCGGTGCGTTCAGTGGCCTCGTAGAGTTCCTCATATCGGCTTCTATCCAATCAATGGGTCTGAATATGGTGACCGTATGCCTGCTAGAGGGCCCTACTGACACCAACTCAAAATCTGATTGGTTGAAGCAACAGGTTACTCGACATTTATTCTGTGTTAGAGTACCTGCACAACGGATTGTGAAAGCCTATCTGCCTGGCAACAAATGATGGCTGAAATGTAATTGGTTAAATGCTTTAATATGAAACTCCACCTCCCACGGCTATCGAGCTGCAGGCTATTACAGTATATGGACGAAAATACATTCCAGTTATGGCCATTACGCGTAGAATTTTGAAATGAAACCTGCCCAACTTTTGTAAGAAAGCTGTAAGGAATGAGCCTGCCTAATTTCAGCCTTCTACCTACACGGGAAATTAGTGATGAGTGAGTGAGTGAGTGAGTGAGTGAGTGAGTGAGTGAGTGAGTGAGTGAGTGAGTGAGTGAGTGAGTCAGTCAGTCAGTCAGTAAGTCAGTCAGTGAGGGCTTTGCCTTTTATTAGTATAAATAACATACAAATGACAAAAAAACAGCAGTTCTCCATTTAGCTTGTTTCCATTTACACCTGTATGTATTTATCATGCACTATTTGGTTTAATTAAATAATTGGAAGGAAGTGAAGAGACAACAGTGAAAACTTTGAATTGCTCATCCATTTTAGTCTTCAAATCATTTATCCAGGATATGAAAATGACCTGACATGTCAAAGTTAAAGCACCAACAAGCGTGAAATTAAATTATTGGCAAGGATTGTTTTCTAATTAAGTATCTGGGTAAGAACAAATATCCGTAGTGACTGTGGCCCTCTAGAGCTGACATTGCCCACCCCTTTTCTAAGCTGTACAGCCATGGCCAAAAGTTTTGAGAATGACACAAATATAAATTTTTACAAAGTTTGTTGCCTTCGTGTTTATAATGGCAATTTTCATATACTCCAGAATGCTATGAAGAGTGATCAGATGAATTGCAACTAATTGCAAAGTCCCTCCTTACCATGAAAATGAACTTAATCCCCCCAAAAAAATTCCACTGCCTTTCAGCCCTGCCACAAAAGGACCTGCTGACATCATTTTAGTGATCCTCTTGTTAACACAGGTGAGAGTGTTGACGTGGACAAGGCTGGAGATCACTTTGTCATGCTGATTGAGCTAGAATAGCATTGATAAATTGTTGTGAAGAAGGCTTCAGGGCACCCCAGAAAGTCCAGCCAGTGCCAGGACTGTTTTCTAATACTGATTCAACTGCAGGATCAGGGCACCGCCAGTGCAGAGCTTGCTCAGGAATGGCAGTAGGCAGATGGATGGCCTTGTGTCAAGAAGGGCAGCAAAGAAGACACTTCTCTCCAAGAAAAACATCAGGGACAGACTGATATTCTGCTAAAGGTACAGAGATTGGACTGCTGAGGACTACAGTACATTCATTTTCTATGATGAATCCCCTTTCAGATTGTTTGGGGCATCTGGAAAAAAGATTGTCCGGAAAAGAAAAGGGTGAGTAGTACCATCAGCCCTGTGTCATACCAACAGTAAAGCATCCTGAGACCATTCATGTGTAGGGTTGCTTTTCAGCCAAGAAAGTTGGCTCACTCACAATTTTGCCTAAGAACACAAGCATGAATAAAGAATGGTACCAAAACATCGTTGGAGAGCAATTTCTTATCAACCATCCAAAAGCAGTTTATTGACGAACAATGCCTTTCCAGCATGATGGAGCACTGTGCTATAAGGCAAAAGCGATAACTAAGTGGCGCAGGGAACAAAACATTGAAATCTTGGGTCCATGGCCAGGAAATTCCCTTGACCTTAATCCCATTGAGAACTTGGGGTCAATCCTCAAAGGCGGGTGGACAAACAAAATCCCAAAATTCTGACAAACTCCAAGCATTGATTATGCAAGAATGGGCTACCATCAGTCAGGATATGGCCCAGAAGTTGATTGACAGTGTGCCAGGGCGAATTGCAGAGGTCTTCAAAAAAGAAGTGACAACACTGCAAATATTAACTCTTTGCATAAACTTTATGTAATTGTCAATAAAAGCCTTTGAAACTTATGAAATGCTTATAATTATACTTCAGTATACCATAGAAACATCTGACAAAAACATCTAAAAACACTGAATCAGCAAACTTTCTGAAAATCAATACATGTGCAATTCTCAAAACTTTTGACCACGACTGTGTGGTAACCCACAACAATCATAGTTCTCACACAGACATGCATGTATTCTTCCACAAATAGCCAAAGGTGAAATTTCAGCTGATCACTCAATTTACTAAGTGTGTCAGACAAATATCTGATGCTGGTGAATGTCATGCATATTTACCCTGACTGTGAACATTCTACAGATATATTCAGTTCATCCAGTTCCCTTTAAAAACCAGTTGAACGGTAAGGAAGTGTAATGTGCCCAAGTATGACATTTCAATGACAAAGGAAATACTTCAGTAAACTTTTGTTTTTGTTCATTAGAAAGATTTCTTAAATTTTGATTACTTCACCTCCAATGCATCACCAGGTGACATGGCACGAACGCTTAAAGATGTCAGAGTCACAGTGCTAACCAGTATGTCAAAAGCATTTATAAATTACAGTTTACTGGTTGTAATTTGCAATGTGTATTTCTAGGAGTTAGAACTTCCATTAAAGAAAATACTATTTACTGTGGTCACTTTCCTATGGGGGTGGCATGGTGGCGCAGTAGCGCTACTGTGTCGCAGTTAGAAGACCTGGGTTCGCTTCCCAGGTCATCCCTGCATGGAGTTTGCATGTTCTCCCCGTGTCTGTGTGGGTTTCCTCCCAAAGACATGCAGGTTAGGTGCATTGGTGATCCTAAATTGTGCTTGGTGCGTGTGTGTGTGTGCACCCTGCGGTGCGGTGGTTTCCTGCCTTGCACCCTGTGTTGGCTGGGATTGGCTCTGGCAGACAACCATGACCCTGTAGTTAGGATATAGTGGGTTGAATAATGGATGGATGGATAATTGTGTTAAGGGTTTGGGACTCAGTGACATCCCCTAATGGCCACACACCCTGATTGTACTTTGGTGTCAATCAGACACATTTCCCTATTTTTACTGTGGCAGCCAACATGTTAAATAGGGCGGTGCTGATGACATCATACAACGTGATTTTTGCATTGCTGAAAACTTGTCATCGTGTTGTGGCATCAGTAAGAAATACAAAATGGCATTGTGGTAATTTCAACAGTATGGTATTAAAAATATATATATTGGTTTAGAGGCAATATGCAAATAAAACAAAAATACATTTGGATTCTCTGAAATTCTAAACCTCTAGAAAAGAAAATTTGAATGTTAATAGAAAGAAAAAAATGTAATAAAGTTTACAAAATCATAACAGCATCATAATCACAGGATTAAAGAAACGCCAAGAAGCCTGCTTCCTCAAAATAAAAATCTTCAGGTGGCTTTCAACCCGTTTTATGTAGATTTTGACTTTGCTCAGCCTCTCTATTTTCTCTCAGACAATCTTTCATCGTACCAGTTTGACCTCAGCCTCCCTTTCTGACAACATTATTTTGACTGTCTCCTGAAGGAAATTTGTTTTCTGCTGAATAAAATGAATGAGAATCTCAGAAGAGATCTGAGGAGCAGAGTCCTGAGGCAAAAGCAGAAAAGGGCTATAAATACGGCAGAGTGAAGCACCTGGGGCGTGTAACCTAATCAGGGGTCTCTGCCTTCAATGACAGTAACACAAAGGGAAAGCAAGGAAACGGAGAAAAAGAACTGGGACAAAACAACTCACAATTACAGAACACTTAAATGAAACAGAGCTAAAGCAACATATTACAGAAAATTAAAAGAAAGAAAGCAAAAAACAGAACCTTGGGGTGAGGACCTTATACAGTCAGGCAAGATGCCCACTGCACACTCCCTTCGGAGGCACAGCTTGTGGAAAAATTTAAATTACATACTGTGTGATTCAGGGAGTGTTTATACTTATTGTATTGGGCGGCAACTAAAGTAAGACGGCATCAGAAGATGGACTGGAACTATAATTAAAAAGAAGCCTGCCCATTTGGATTCTTCTAAGGTTTTTGACTCTTTTCCAGCACCTGTTGGCAACCTGGCCTCTGCTTCCCCTAGCACACTTGTACCTACCGGGCATGCAGATGTTAGTTCTCCAGGTCTGTTCACAACCCTGCCTAACTGCACTTGGACGGGGCACAACAAAATGAACGTTTATGTGCATGTGAATTCTGGGGGGTGCTATTTAGCCTCTATAAGGACACAATTCACACACACTACAGTGTGGGAGGAGGCGGCGTGATGAATGAATAGGCAACCGTTGTACAGTATATAGTTTACGCACATTCAATAAAAAAGTCAGTAGTTTTCCATGCATTGGAAAAACGTCTGACGTGTTTTCTTTCTTCACAGGGCACTACACAGTCTTAGTGTTAGTACACCAGCTTTTGTTGACATATGTAGAGAGTTGAAAAAAAAGTAAACTCAGAAATAAATTAAGAAAAGGATAACAGAGTAAAAGAAACTTGAAAGGTTAAAATGAGACAGAGAGAAAAGAAGCACCCCTATTCAATCTGTTTATTTATTTTAAGGATTTTGTTTGATTTCATTGTGGCTTAAATGAGTTAAGTGCTATTTCACCTCCAAGTCGTTAGATGGGCGCTCCTTGTGCAGGCATCATAGAGCAGAATACAGCAAATAGAGGAAGAATAAATCCCCCTGTGTGAAGCTGATGCCAACTCAATGCTTGTGCCCTCTCTATTCTTTATCGCAGTTCTAAACACGGGCAGGATGGAAGAACGGCAGCTCTCTGACCCTGACTGTTTCAAGGATATCAAATTTGGGAGCTCATCCGGGATAAGTGGTTCCTGTTGGACTGGCACTAATCATCTGAGAACCATGGGATCCTGATTACCTTGGATCAAGTGGCTGACGTGTGCTTTGCAAACGGTAGAAGCTATTGAGAGTTTTTGGTGTGTTCTGTGGTGTGAGATTTAAATAAAAAAATGCATTTTGCTCTTAAAAACTTAGGTTTTGATTGCCACTAAGGAACCGTGTGGGAATTTTTAAAACATTTTTTACCTTTTGAAGGGTTTTATTTGCTTTTTTTCGATCATACAAGAGCAAAAGTAGCAGAGTGTTTTTGAGGTGCGCATGTAAAAGTTACTTTTACTTGTACATGTACTTGTTCTTGTTATCTGTATCTGATCTAGCACTGAGGAGGCAGGGTAGAAAGCAGCAGTAACTGATATCGGCATTTGTAAGGAAATAACTGCGTCGTCGTAACAGCGATTCCTTAGTTTAAAGGAAAATAAAAACAAGAAGCCGCGGTGGACATCAAAGCTGTATAGGGGAAGGCTCAGCAGTGCAAAGGTAATCGGCCATCTTTAAGACACCGATCAGGCACAAGGGGCTGTAGGAGCAGATAAGGTAGTAAAGTTTTATTTATTTGATTAGATTGAACTGTTCTTAGTGGTCCAGAGGTAGAACAGTTAAGAGACAGCATAAGGGTTCATTAATACGGGGAATGCGAGTGGAGAGCTTATAAGTAAGAGGAGCAAAGTTAGGAGAAGAGACAGAGAAAAGTAAAGTTAACCTCAGAGAAAGACAAACAGCAGGCAGCTGAGAGGGAGAACAGTACAGGAGCTTAAGGGGAAAAGGTGTAAAATATCTGTAGCAGATCTTAGTGTTACCATTTAAATTAAATAATTTAATTTTAAGAAAAAAAAAGTTAAGGCAGTTTTACAAATCCCAAATAAAATTTTAATAATGAGGCCAGTGCAGTCCTGGTGGATGCTGGACTTTTTAGATGATGGTTTGGAAGAGCTAGTTGTCTATAAAGGCTACATCTGCAGAAGATGCCAGCTGATCCAGCACCTCGAGGTCAGGGTCACTGAACTGAAGGAGCAGTTGGCTGACCTGCGTTGTAATAGAGAATTGGCGGACCTGGCCCAGGTGTCCTTTAGAGAAATAATGCGCACCCCCAAGGTGGCACAGGAGAAGATTTCAGACCAGACAGGCAGGAATAGGTGGGTCACGGTCACAAGGCGTAAGTTAAAGGGTGCACACTGTCCGGGGGCATCAACCCCAGAATTAGTCAAACCATGTCCTTGCGGAGCTGGACGGTGTCTCTGATAATTCTGAGGTGGTAGGCAGGGATGAGGAGCCACCTCAAAACCAGTTTCCAGAAAGAGAGAGGTAGTGATAGTTGGGGACTCTCACACAGTGTGTTGCCTTCCAGGTGCACAGGTGGGGGACCTCCCAGGAAGGTTGGATAGGCTCTTGGCCAGAGCGGGGGTGGATTCAGTTGTCATTGTCCATGTTGGAACAAATGACTTACATAAGGGTAGTCTGTCAGTTCTGAAATCCAAATTCAAAAAGTTAGGTGCCAAGCTGAGAAGCAGAACTGACAAGGTAGTCCTCTCCAAAGTTCTGCCTGTGCCATGCGCCAGTCCTGGTAAGATTGAGGAGATTAGAAAGCTTAACGCGTGGCTCAAATCTTGGTGCACGGTAGAAGAGTATAGGTTTATGGGGCATTGGAAATCCTTTTGGAACAGGTGGGACCTGTTCTGCCATGATGGGTTACATCTGAGCTGGAGGGGCACCAATGTATTGGGGATGCATATGTTTAGGCTAGTTGAGGATTGTTTAAACTAGGGAATGGGGGGGCAGGGAGTTTAGGACAGGCCAGATTTAGATCTATGCATGTAGGTAAAAACAATGGTGTAGAAATAAAAATGCGTAGTAATGTAGACTCTGAGCAAATTTTTAAATGTAGAAAGAGTGACACATTAAAAATAGCTTGCCTTAATGCTAGAAGTATCAAAATTAAGGTTATTGAGTTGGAGTTGTATGTAGCAGAGCATAATTATGTTATTATAGCAATAACGGAAACCTGGCTAAATAACAAACATGGGGTTGAGTGTAACATAGAGGGATACACATTTTTTAGGAAGGATAGACAGAACAGAAAAGGAGATGGGGTTGGTGTTTATGCCAAACAGAATTTAAATGTAAGTCCTTTTCAGTTGGATGATAAGCTCCATCTTAGTGAGGACATGTGGATTAGAAAATATTAGGGAAAGAGGTCTTATTTTAGGAGTGTGTTATAGACCACCCAAATCAGACAGTAATTTCAACACACATCTTTTTAGTAATATCAAAAAGGCAAGTTTACAGGAAGGTATTATAGTCATGGGGGACTTTAATTATCCAAATATTAACTAGGATAACCTTGCAGATGGAGGAGGACAAGGCCAGGAGTTTTTAGAAGTAATCAGTGACTGTTTTTTAACACAGAATATTAAACCACCAACACGAGGTGAAGCCTGTCTGGATTTAGTATTTTGTAATAATAAAGATAGAATTGAGGGTGTAGAGGTGATTGCTAGGGTCAAGTGACCATAATATAATACAATTCTCAGTATTTTGTAAGTGTGCAGATTTAGATAGGAATATAAGTAAAAAGCTAAGTTTGCAGATGATACCAAGATAGGTGGATTAGCAGATAATCTGGAATCCGTTATATCATTACAGAAGGACTTGGATAGCATACAGGCTTGGACAGATTTGTGGCAGATGAAATTTAATGTCAATAAATGTAAAGTATTACACATAGGAAGTAAAAATGTTAGGTTTGAATACACAATTGAGTATTCATCAGAAAATTGAGAGTACAGTAATCGCTCCTCAATCGCAGGGGTTGCGTTCCAGACCCCCCCGCGATAGGTGAAAATCTGCGAAGTAGAAACCATATGTTTGTATGGTTATTTTTATTTATTTTAAGCCCTTATAAACTCTCCCACACTGTTAACATTATTAGAGCCCTCTAGACATGAAATAACACCCTTTAGTCAAAAGTTTAAACTGTGCTCCATGACAAGACTGAGATGGCAGTTCTTTCTCACAATTAAAAGAATGCAAACATATCTTATCTTCAAAAGAGCACCGTCAGGAGCAGATAATGTCAGAGAGAGCGCTAACTAAGAAAAGCAAACAATCAAAAAATCAATACGTGCTTTTAAGTATGCAGAAGCACTTTTACGCAATATGTTTTGTAATTCTTCTTCTGGGGATGCCTCTAGAGACTTAATGATTTCTTCTAATTCCTGAATACGTTTGTTTTCTATTTTTTTCTTATGTGATGAGAAGGAAATTATTTTACCTCTCATCACTGCTTTCCCTGCCTCCCAGAGAACAGATGCTGATGTTCCAGGAAGGTCATTGTGTTCTAAATATAAAGCCCACTCTTTTTTATAATATTCCACAAAACCTTCATCTTTAAGCAGTGACGTATTAAACCTCCAGTTTTTACCTGATGGGATTGTTTTATTTAACAGAGTTAAAGAAACTGGAGCATGATCGCTGACAACTATAGGGTGTATCTCAGTGTCTGAAATGTCAGTCAATAATGAGCTGCTGACTAGAAAATAGTCCAAACGTGAGTGAGAGTGATGAACATGTGAGAAAAAAGTATACTCTCTACGGCTGGGATAAAAAGATCGCCATGCATCACAAAGCCCATAATCACTCATATACTGTTTGACTATATTAGTGGAATGCCAATTGTGCTGAGTCCCAGCTGTACTGAGCCTGTCTGAAGAATGATCCATCCAAAAATTAAAATCTCCCGCAAGTATAAGGACAGTCCAAGTGTTCGGAGAGTACAGAGAAAAAATTCTGAAAGAATGCGGGGTCATCTATGTTTGGACAGTATATGCTAACAATACATAAGCTTTGATTTTGTATAGATAGTTTTAGTATTATAAATCTACCATCTGGATCTGAGACTGTGTCCAGTACTGTGAAATTTGTATTTTTGTGTATTAAAATAGCTACACCTCTTTGTCTAGAGTTATAGGCGGCAGAGAACAGTCTGGGAAACTCAGACGTTTTAAGTTCATCTACAACTGTGGCAGACCTTTGAGTCTCTTGTAATAAGACATCTGCCTGCAGTCTTTTAAGCTGATCAAAAATCTTTAATCTCTTCTCTCTAGAGCCAGTTCCATGAACATTCCAACTGACAAACCTTAGTGTACCCATAGTTGTTTGTGATTAGCTAATGTATGGTGCCTTCATGTGAGTTAGTTAAGTAAATAAATGTATAATTTAATCTGAAAAAATAAATAAATAAATAAAAAAAATATATATATATATATATATAAATAAAAATAAAGCAATAAATAAGTAAATAAAAAATATATGTATAATAATGTTAATAACAATAATAATATTATTAATGCTGATGATATTAATATTAATGCTGAAAATAATAATATTAATGCTGAAAATAAATAACAATAATAATAATGCTGATAATAATAATAATAATAATTCTGATAATAATACTAAAGCTGATAATAACCAGACAATAATAATAATAATAATAATAATAATAATAATAATCAGACAGAACCAAAAGTGTTTGTGGTTGTATGATAAAATGTAATAATTATAATCTAGTGTTTGTATGCGCGCGTTGTGTGTGTGCTGACGCAGTGTAGGAAAGTTGTGTGATTGTGTCATGCGGATGTAAAGTTCCAGAAGCAGGTAAAAGAAGGAAAGGAAAGAAAAGAAAAAAAAAAGTAAAAAGAAAAGGTGTTAGAGGTGTGGGGTGGTGAGAGAACAGGTGATCCCATCATCTAAACACTGATATAGCAGCTTTTTTTTTTTTTATATCCTGACATGCTCATACCCAGTGAATCCCGATAAGAATAATAAACTTGTGACCTGATGTTGGGCTAATAAAGCCAGTCTGTCACTCCTCGCTCCTTGTACAGCCTGTTGTTGACGTAGAGCTTGTCCACAGAAATGACAGCGTAATTGCGTAAAAGTAAACTAGAACTTAAAGGAATTATTGACAAAAAAACACAATTTTTAGCACAAAGACTACGAATAGAAAACTTTGAACACGGTAATAAATCAGGCAAGTTTTTAGCCAACCAGTTAAAAATAAACAAAGAGAAAACTGCCATATCTGCTGTTAAAGACTCAACTGGGAATATAGTATATGACCCTGAAAGAATAAACAACACTTTCAGAGATTTTTACAAAACCTTGTACTCACCACAGATTAACCCATCAGATAATGAGATCAATGAGTTTCTAGACAGGATAATACTTCCTAAATTATCAGATAGCCAAGCTACAGTCCTGGACTCGCCATTAACATCAGATGAGCTTCAGGAAGCTCTTAACTCCATGCCTAATAGGAAGGCTCCAGGTCCAGATGGGTTTCCAGCAGAGTTCTACAAAGAATTCTGGATCATTCTGGCCCAACATTCTTCAGAATGATGTGTGAAATACAAGAAAATGGTAGACTACAGCCAAACATGAATTCAGCCAACATTAGTCTCCTGTTAAAACCAGGCAAAGATCCTATATTTCCTACCAGCTATCGCCCAATTTCTCTTATTAATGTTGACCTGAAAATAATTTGTAAAGCCCTTGCAAAAAGATTAGAGAAGGTAACCCCTTTCATAATACATCCAGACCAAACTGGTTTCATTAAGGGGAGACATTCATCCACAAATTCACGTAGATTACTCAACTTAATAGACTTTTCTTATAGCAGAAACATGGAAACCAGTATATTATCTCTCGATGCAGAAAAGGCTTTTGATAGAGTTAACTGGAAGTTCTTATTTGCAACTTTACATAAATTTGGTTTTGGAAACTTCTTCATAAACTGGTTAAAAATTTTATACAGTTCACCAACAGCATGCGTCAGGACAAATGACCAAACATCAGATAGCTTCTGTCTTCAGAGGGGGACCAGGCAGGGATGCCCTCTCTCCCCCTCGCTATTTGCTATCTTTATTGAACCACTAGCAGCAGCAATCAGGCAAACTACAGTTATTAAAGGCATAAAGTGTAAGAACATAGAACATAAAATCAGTCTTTATGCAGATGACGTGTTACTTTATCTTCAGAATTCTCAATCCTCTCTCTCCCAGGCAATTGAACTAATAAACTCCTTTTCAAGAGTTTCAGATTATTCAATAAACTGGTTAAAATCCACAGTTCTTCCAATTAATTTCTCTTTTGTCAATTCCCTTAATACACAATTGGAATCAGGGAATATTACATACCTGGGCATTCATGTGTCTCCCAGGCTGGCAGATCTAACTAAACTAAACTACATCCCACTATTAAAGAAAGTGGAAGATGATCTTGCTAGATGGAAATCCTTACCGATATCACTTATGGGAGGTTGCCACAATTAAAATGATGGTTTTACCAAGAATCAATTACTTATTTTCTATGATCCCAAACAAGCCATCATCTGATTGGTTTAGATCCCTGGACTCCTCCATCACTAAATTCCTTTGGAAGGATAAACCTCCACGAATTAGCTTAAAAACACTACAGAAGACCAAAGATAGAGGAGGGTTGGATCTACCCAACTTCTATCATTATTTCTTAACCAACAGGCTCCAATATATACCAAGATGGTTGCAACATAACCCGCTGGATGAGTCCTGGTTAGATGTAGAACAGACACTTTGCAATACTATAGAGCTTTGGACCTACCGTTTATTAGCTCAAAAATAAGAAAGCATGAAAGCTTTAAAAGTATTAATATCAGTACCTCACTGACAGCATGGTGGGAATATCTAAAAATGACGGAGTCTTCACTAATTCCATGCAGACGCACACCCATCTGGAATAATCCTGACATATTGCAAAACAATAAAATGATGAACCTCCCATACTGGAAAAGTAAAGGAATTCTATACATGGAACACATAGTTGAAGGATTGGATTTCATTCCATTTAACAGAATAGTCTCCCAATTTGGGATAGACAAGAATAGATTTTAGAATATCTCCAAATTAAATCAGTAGTTAAAGAAAAATTTAAGCTTAAAGTAGAATTACAAACACCATCAAGGGTATTAGACTTCTGTAATCTCAAACACCCCAAATTACTGTCTAAAGTATATAAAACATTGACCAAAATAGATGATACAATAGCAATTCCTATAGGCAAATGGGAGGAGGATCTATTAGTTAGCTTTGATCAGACTTTCTGGTCCCAAACCTGTTTAAAAACTTTTAAAACGATCAGAAACCCCAATTTACAACTAATTCAATACAAAATTCTACACAGAGTACACTATACAGGTCATCGGATGTTCAGGATGGGATTTGTGCCATCTGACACCTGCACACACTGCACAGACAACATTCCTGACAGTTATATCCACGCACTGTGGTCATGTCCACCTGTTCAGGGATTCTGGTATAGAGTATGTGAAGACCTGTCAAAGTGTCTGAAATGTGATATCCCAACTTCCCCCTCATTTTGCTTGCTGGGGAACCTAGAGGATGTCCCGATTGAAACAAATTTGGTTCACGTGGTTCTCACTGCCATATGCATCGCTAAGAAAACTATCCTCATAAACTGGAAAAACAAAGATAATCTTTGCATTAACCAGTATAGAAATCTTTTATTGGATCATATTACACTTGAGACAGCCTCTGCCTCCACTTCAAATCAATCTCTCTGGGCTCCTTTGATCGGTTCCATCACATAGCGATGATGGAGGGTCATTGATATGGTCCTGCGGGATGCTGTGGTTGATGTGGTGGAGAGTCTGAGCTTGGAGTATCTGGAGGATCCCTGGGGTGGGTTCACTAGGGGGGTCTTGGGCTGGGGGGCTGCTGCCCGACTCTGGTGGTGCTTGGGTTACCTCCGGGGGTGGGCTTCTGGTGGTTGTGTGTGGGCCTTAGGGGGGTCTTGACGGTGGCTGCGGGTCGCTGCCTAGTGGCTGCAATGCCCCTGGGTTGGTCTGGGTGTGGGCCTGGTGGCTTAGGGTTGGGGCGGCCGTCCCGGATGGGGATATGGGTGGGGCCTTGGGGATTGGGTCCTGGCATGCGCTGCGGGAAGAGGGCGGAACGTGCGGCAGTTCCACCATGGGGAGGGGATGTCCGGGAGGGGAGGATCCAGCTTTATCCTGGGTGTCTTATGTCTTACTTAATCTGAATGTTGAGTAAATGTGGGGATGGGAGTAAATATTCTGCTGGGGTGGTGTGGGTTGGTGGCCTCAGACTCCGTGGGGCTCTGTGATGCTGCTGCTTCGGGCCATGGCTAGATAGGCTGGGGCCTCCGTGCCCGGGTGGATTTTGGGAACGGAGGTGCCTATTGGGGCCAGTAGGGGAGCTGGCTCCCTGGAGGGCTCAGGCCCCTCAGCCGTTCCTCCCCATCCTCAGACATTTCCCTCCTCCTGCTCCTTCACATCATCACACAAACATGCACATAGGGCCTTGGGGTGTGGGTAAGTCAGGGGGTGCGGGTATGGATCCCATTTCCGCAGTCCTGTGGCAGCCTACACCCCAATTTTATTTGCACATTAAACACTTCCACAAAAACATTCCACACAAATGCACACTTAGGGCCTTGGGAGTGGGCACACTCAACGGCATCCGGTGGGGAAATTTCAGCCTCACTCCGAGTGCGGTGTCCACTTCCAATTTTAAACTGCACCTAGTCACGGAGAGTTTTGGGGGGGAGGTGGGGCTGTGTGTTGGCATCAGCTGGTGTAGGCCACATGGTGCCGGCACTGCCTGCCCCCAACCACAAAATGCACCTTATCAGCACACACCAACACTACATTAGAGCAGGCGGAGGGAGACTAGAGGTCTTATTACACCTCTGTTCTCAGTTAGCTGCCGGGGCTGGAGGCTAGGAGTGGGAGCTGGCCGTCTGCCTGTGGTCTGGAGTGGTGGGTTGCTTTGCTCTCGTTGGAGGGGTGCCTGCTCACTATTACCCCTGCGGAACGGGCTAACTCTGGCGTCCAGGAATGGCTGTACCTCAGGTATGGCAGCACCGGGACCAGAGTTAGGTAGGGTGTGTGTGGGGAGTGTGAATGGGTGTCTGGCGTACATCCTTGTAAGTCTTGGGTTGTATGTGTATGTGAGAGCATGAGGGAGGGAGTGTATGACTGTGTTTGTGTGTGACTGTATATGTCAGGTGGGGTTTTGGACTCCTCCCCTCTCCTGGGACATCTGGCAATACTACAACATCTTTGCCTACCCTCCCCTGCCTTAAGCATCTGTCTGGTCGCTCCCGGTGGCTGCCTGGTGGGATCTGGTTCCCTGGGCTCTGTTGGATCCTCGGCGGGTGGGTCGCCCTGGGTCCCGGGCTGCTGGGTTCCGGGCCCGGCCGACTCGGGGAGGCGGCTGCGGGGCCTGAGGGCTTGCCGTTGATATCTCCGGGACTCTGCCGGCTGCTGGTTGTGACCCCGGGTGATCCTCTGCCTCTCGGTGGGGGTTGGGGCTTCTCTGGTGACGGCCTCCCTGGGGTCTCCGCGCTCTGGGGTGACCTCTGGATCTCTGGGCTTGGAACACCCTCCATCTTCCGACGTTTTGGGGGCAGGTCTGTGGCCCTTCACACTCACTATTGGATGCTCCTATAGAGAAACCTTACACATACAAGCGTGCGTACGCACACAGGTGCTCACATGGTGATTTCATAAGTATGACTTGGACATCTTCAGCACATGATCTAAGGTTGTGGTGGCCTAAATGCCTAGTAATAATTACTGTATGATTGTCAGCAAACATTTTTACTTTTATATATCTTCATGTAGCTGATGCAGCAATGTTTTTGTCTTGTGGTTTGTTTCCCCTCTCTTTCTGCAGGTCTAGAAGAGGACTCTGGTTCATTTATTCTTTATTCTATACGAAAACCCCCCCTTCCCCCTTTACATCCATCTCTTCCTTCTCGCTCTTCTATTTCTTTCACTTTTGTCTCCGTGTCCGGTTCGAATCTTAAAACATCTGAAAATATTTTTAATAAAGTTTTGGTATCAGGCGTGACGTCAGCAGAAGCTGTAACGCTCCACCTGAGAGAAAAACTGTAAGGCTAGTCGCCAGCATTCAGACATCAATTCTGATTGCTTCACAGCCGAACAGGACACGGTAAAAAAAAAAAAAAAGTATGCAGAAGCACCGCAATAAAGCGGCATTTTGTAGAGGAGCGTCCGTATCTTATAGGCAAACAGCCCCTCTGCTCACACCCCCTCTGTCAGGCAGAGAGAGTGAGAGAGACATAGAAAAGCAAACAATCGAGCACCGCGCGGGAAGCACATCGTACATCATTGAGGAGTTTTATTTAATATGTAATACATGCTCTGATTGGGTAGCTTCTAAGCCATCCGCCGATAGCGTCCCTTGTATGAAATCAACTGGGCAAACAAACTGAGGAAGCATGTACCATAAATTAAAAGACCCATTGTCCACAGAAAGCCACGAACCAGCGAAAAATCTGTGATATATATTTAGATGTGCTTACATTTAAAATCTGCGATAGAGTGAAGCCGCGAAAGTCGAAGCGTGATATAGCGAGGGATTACTGTACACCTTATGAGAAGGATTTAGGAGTCATAGTGGATTCTAAGCTATCAACTACCCGACAGTGATCAGAAGCCATTAAGAAGGCTAACAGAATGTAAGGTTATATAGAACAGTGTGTGGAGTACAAGTCCAAGGAGGTTATGCTCAATCTTTATAATGCACTGGTGAGGCCTCATCTTGAGTACTGTGTGCAGTTTTGGTCTCCAGGATACAAAAAGGACGTAGCAGCACTAGGAAAAGTCCAAAGAAGAGCGACTAGGCTGATTCCAGAGCTACAGGGTTTGAATTATTATTAAAAGAGCTTAGCCTATACAGTTTAAGCAAAAGAAGATTAAGAGGTGACATGATTGAAGTGTTTAAAATTATGAAGGTAATCAGTACAGTGGATCGAGACTGTTATTTTAAAATGAGTTCATCAAGAACACAGGGTCACAGTTGGAAACTTGTTAAGGGTAAATTTCGCACAGACATTAGAAAGTTTTTCTTTACACAAAGAACGAAAGACACTTGGAATAAGCTACCAAGTAGTGTGGTAGACAGTAAGACTTTAGGGACTTTCAAAATTTGACTTGATGTTTTTTTGGAAGAAATAAGTGGATAGGACTGGCAAGCTTTGTTGGGCTGAATGGCCTGTTATCATCTAGATTGTTCTAATGTTCTCATTACCTGTTTCCAGAACCAATGGTCTAGGCAGCAGACTTAGGTATCCAGTAATGCTGCTGTACATGATCTGCGATGGGAACAGCTTCATCAACTTACCAGTGCTGCCAACAGAGTCCTACTCCATAAGCTGGCAGCATCATTTGAAGATGAGGTTGAAGAAGATTTGCCAGGTGCTGAATTGACCGAAAGAGAAATTTTTGACTTCATTGTTGACTTTTTGAGGTGTGATTAACTGAGGAGCCGTGAGGATCAGGGGATGTCTCTCCTGATTGCATTCTGTGACCTCATCGGTGAACTACAGTAGTCCCAGGCAGTTGATGAAGAGGATATTGATTTGGTGTCTGAGACTGAACCAGTAGTAGTAGCAACTGTAATGAGTAAAATAGCCTCGACACCAGTGGTTGCTCATCAGGGGCCTCATGTACAACGCCGTGCGTAGAACTCGCACTATAACATGGCGTAACCACAAAAGCCGAAATGTGCTTACGCACAGAAAAATCCAGATGCAGGAATCTGTGCGTACTCCAACTTTCACGTTCTTCCGTTACATAAATCCCAATCAGCGTGAAAACTAACGCTCGTGCACGCGCATTATGTAACGCCCCAAATCCTCCCAGAATTACGCCTATTTGAATATGCAAATCAATATAAATCGCCCTTAAGCGCAGCCTTCTGTGAAAAGACAATGGGAAAAGCACGGGGAAAATATAAGAATTTCAGCGAATACCAAGTGGAGGCAAAGGAAAAACATACTATTTGTTCAAATAAACCGTGGTATAATCAACAAAATGAAGTTGATCGAGTGACATAACGTGTTGGAGAAACTTGAAAGCTCACATTCACAAAATCGTACAGTGCCGGAAATAAAAAAGAAGTCACATATCAAAGTTGCCGTGAAAAGAAGAGTTGTAAGCCCACTGTCTGAGTGTCATATGAAAGTTTATTAGGGTACAGAGAAAAAGGCACGGTGGGAAAAAGCACGAAATGTCCACTTCAATCTCGACATTTCCACTTTAATCACGTAGTTTATTTTGTCATTTAGTAGAACATTATAAACTTCATCTTAAAATCGTTTAATTAACCAGTTTCTCAAATCACATCGTAATTAAAGTAGCACGTTAAATGCTTTGTTTTGTATTTGATCTTCTACTCGTATGTGATCTATGTGTGTGAATCACTACTTGCTTCTTAAACTGGCTCTCTTCCTCCAACTGGACACAGAGTCCATTACATTCGTGATATTACAGCTCTCTGAATAACCAAAATACTGAGATGTATACGTGATGTCATTTTCATGATGATAGGAGTTTAAGCACGTTATTAAACGTGTTTCACTTCGATGAAATAATTTATTGTCGAAATTTGTCGCTGCGTTTTTAGCTGTGTTGTTATTTTCTCTTTCTGTGTTATATTCAATATATATTGGCTTAGCCGTCACTGCAGTCAGTGCTTTTCTTTCCCCAAGTAACCGATCGCCATACAATCAGCTCTGTAATAGACGTTAAGCCTAATTCTTCAAAACGTTTAAAGAACATTAAAATATCTTCGTAGTACATGTTTAATTATTCTATCCTTAACGACACTCCCAGTGAAGAATATAGATTATTTAAATGAAGTTAAAGTTTATCTGTATAATTTAACAAACATATTTTGCTGCATTTCACCTTAAAAATCATATCGTCATCATATGTAAATACGCGCTTTATAAAGTGGCTCAGGTTGTGCGATATTATAACTGTAGTGCAAGTTTACAGTGGGGTGATTGTACTTATAAGTACAAACAGTTCTACAAGGAGCACTTGATTGACTGCATTTAAAGTTCTTGGGATGAAACTGTTTCTGAACCGCGAGGTCCGTACAGGAAAGGCTTTAAAATGTTTTGCAGTGGCTGAGACAGCGTGTCCTTGAAGCTGTATACTGATAATTCTCTTTCCGATCAGCTGCTGCTGTGATTCACATTCAGATACAGTGATATAAATACTCCGAGTCATGCAGTGAGAGTAATATGGAAAAAGATGATCCGCTGTGGCAACTCCTAACGGGAGGAGCTGAAAGAAGAAGAAGAAGAAGGAGAAGAAGGAGAAGTGAGAGTAACAACGCTAAAGCAGTTATGGTATTTGGAATACTATGGCTGTTCCCTGAACCATTATATTGTTACGAGTTAATTACAATCAGATGCATTACACTAATAAACAATATGCGATTAGTTTCTGTGTATTTATAAAGCCGCGTCATGAAAATAATGAGTAATCACACAAGAACAGTACCATTGCTTTGACGCTGGGTGCCGCCAGTTTGCAAAACCGAGCGGAGAACTTGCGTACGACAAGGCATGAGGTACCGTGGAAAAGTGTGTGGCTTTACGCCAAGTGTAGGTTTTATACATCACGATGTGAACGTGGAAAAGTTCTTACGCAACATTTCTGTGCGTACGCACCATTTATACATGAGGCCCCAGGTAGCCGGTTTGGTAAAACTGACAGATATTGCAGCATTGCTGCCTTGTAGAGAATACAAGATTCATGGAGGTCACATCCTCACAGGTGGCGCAGTGGTAGTGCAGCTGCTTTGCAGTAAGAAGATTGTGAACCACTTCCTGGTTCCTCCCTGTGTGGATAGTGCTTTAAGTACTGAGAAAAGTGCAATATGAATTATTATTAGATTCAGATTCATAATATTCTGTGTAAACAACTTGATGAGGAGCTAGTCAAAGGGTTCACTGATGCTGAGATTATTAGAACGGTGCTCAGAATCATGAAACCTGGTACTGTTAAAGACATAATTATTACCAAAGAAAGCTTGACTGTAGCTGAGCTAAAGTGTTTTCTCAGGGCACACCTAAGGGACAAAGCAGTACCAAATTGTTCCATGACCTGAGCAATGCCAAGCACCATGATAAAGAAAGCCCACAATAGTTAATGTATAGGTTAATGGGGTTGAAACAATGTGTGTTGTTTGCTTTTAAGCAAAGTACAGGATTCCAGTATGACAGCAAGCTAGTGCAGGGAGTGTTCCTCCATTCACTTTACCAGGGTATGAATGAGAGATGCTCATATTTCAGATGAGATCTTAAACCTCACATCTCAGACCTCCGTGTTACTGGTGACTTTATTTTGAAGTTGATAACAAGGTCAGTGAGCGAAGAAACTGAGAGATAAAATAGGTTGGGTCAAACCTACAGACAGAAGGTAGTCAGTATCAGCTCAGCACAGCAGGAGAGGGACAGTCAGTATGCTGTCCAGGTGCAAGCAGAAGTCCAAGCTAATCGGCCTGCCATACAGGAACTGACTGCACAAGTGTCATCACTGACCAAGAGTCTGGAGAAAGGTTTCACCCCGGTAGTGAATGCAGCAATGGAACACAGTGGTTAGCAAAATGAGATGTAAAAGGGAAGTGCCAACAGTGTATATCACAAGAAAATTACACTGTTTCCGATGTGTAAAAGAGGGACACAGGGCTATCTTTGTCTACAGAAGAACAAGTCCTTGGGAAACTCGAAGAGGTCAACGGGGGTGGGGGGACAGGGGGTACCAATTACCGGACAGGATGTAGGGTCCCCCACCACTGAAAAGCTGAACCCCAAAAAGGAGCTCCTCTCTACTGCTAAGTCACTTAAACAATTTGGTGTATTCAGAAGAGTGTGTGTGGCCCAGTTGAATGGTGGTAGGTGCATGGTAACGTCATCTGAATGGGCTAAAACTTCAGATGCTGCTTGACAGTGGAGCCCAAGTAAGTACTGTTGAGAAGTCTTGGGTGGAATCAGTGTTGCCAAAAGTAACAATTCAACCACGTGAAAGCCTGCTACCAGACCATGCACTTAAAGTCACTGCAGCTAATGGGACAAAAGTTCCATTTGAGGGGTGGATAAAAGTTCTCCTTGAGATCACAAGTTCCAAACATGGCTCAACAGCCTTGTATGCCCCAATGCTTGTCAAGAAAGGTTAAGTAGCCCGTTGCAGGGTTTTAATGTAATTCAGAAGATTATCATGGGGAACATTGACCAGATAGCACGTGCTTTACCGTCAGCGGCTTTGAAGATTCATAATTGCAATGCTGAAACTCTGATGGTTTTTGTTAATACAATGCCACTCTGTGGTGAACCAGAAAACTGTAGTGAAAGTGGGCAAAAAAAGGCTCACTATCCACAGCCACCAAGTCTGTGAGGTGAAATGTCTCATCAGGGTTTTCCCTAGGGGAGGAGAGAAGTTGTTTGAACCAGATGTAGAATGTAACTTATCAGATGGGTTGGTGTTGTTCCCAGCACTTGTCGACATGCCTAATGGTGCACTCAACAAATTATGACATTTTCTTTTATCCGAAGACAGTCCTAGGATCAATTGGAGTGATTACAGGAAGCAAACCTGAAAGCATTACCCCAACTCTTCAGAAGACAGTAGATCAGAATAGCGATACTCCTTTTTGTCCCAATTATGTAAGCTCTGCTGTTGATGAATGCAGTGAGGGAAAGAAAACAAACAGAGCTGCCCCCTCACATGAGAGGTGGTGCCTGAATGTCAATTTAGACCACTTGTCGAAGCATGATCAGGAGGTGGTTCAGCGGATGCTTTATGAACAATCAGAAGTGTTTAGCTGTGAAGAAGGAGATATTGGATGTATTCCGGGTTTGCAGATGAAGAGCAATATGATAGACAAAACACCTGTTCAGAAGAGCTAAACCTTCATTCCCAGGCCCCTGTATGAAGAGGTCAAGGAGTAGGTTCAGAACCTCTTAGACAAAGGATGGATCCATGAGTCTGTTTCAGCTTATTCCTCACAGTAGTGTGTGTGTGAAAAAAAGACAACATCCTGCGCCTGTGTGTTGATTTTCGTGTGCTCAACCCAACCGCAAAACAATACCGGATCGCCATCCACTGCTACAGATTCAGGATCTGTTGGACAGCTTGGACGGCAATTTATAGTTCTCCATCTTAGATCAAGGCAGTGCATATAATCAGGGTTTTGTGAGTGAGGAGTCAAGGCAGCTAACAGCCTTCAGTACACCTTGGGGACTCTATGAATGGGTGTGAATACCCTTTGGATTGACAAATGCACCAGCTGCATTTTACAAATGTATGGAGGGAATGTTATACAGTAAACCCTCGTTTATCGCAGTTAATCCGTTCCAGACTCTGTCGCGATAAATGAAGTAGGATTCTTTATTTATAAATCGAATATTTTCGCAGTTAGAGCATAGAAAACCTGTTTACAACCTTCTAAATACATTTTCTAACATTATTAGAGGCCTCTAGACATGAAATAACACACTTTAGTCAAAAGTTTAAACTGTGTTCCATGACAAGACAGAGATGACAGTTCCATCTCACAATTAAAAGAATGCAAACATATCTTCCTCTTCAAAGGAGTGCGCATCAGGAGCAGAGAATGTCAGAGATAGAGAGAGAGCGAGCGAGAAAAGCAAACAATCAAAAATCAATAGGGCTGTTTGAGCTTTTAAGTATGCGAGGCACCGCCAGACAAAGCAGCTGTAAGGGAGGCAGCAATGTGAAGGTAGTCTTTTAGCATTTTTTAGAGGAGCGTCCGTATCTTCTAGGTCAGTGTGAGAACACCCCCTCTGCTCACACCCCCTCCGTCAGGAGCAGAGAATGTCAGAGAGAGAGAGAGAGAGAGAGAGAGAGAGAGAGACAAGCAAACAATAAAAAATCAATACGTGCTGTTTGGGCTTTCAAGTATGCGAAGCACCGCATAGGAAGCATATCGTATATCATTGAGGAGTTTTATTTAATATGTAATACGTGCTCTGATTGGGTAGCTTCTCAGCCATCTGCCAATAGCGTCCCTTGTATGAAATCAGCTGGGCAAAGCAACTGAGGAAGCATGTACCATAAATTAAAAGACCCATTGTGCACAGAAATCCACGAATCAGTGAAAAATCCGTGATATATATTTAGATATGCTTACATTTAAAATCCACGATAAAGTGAAGCCGCGATAGTTGAAGCACAATATAGCGAGGGATCACTGTAAAGGCATTAGAGATGAGTTCTGTGTGGCATACTTGGATGATGTCCTGTGCTACTCTAAAATATTTGAGGACCATGTGGAACATCTCAGATGAGTATTCTACTGAATGCGACAACATGGTATCAAGCTCCAGCCAAATGTGAACTTTGTAGGAAAAAAATCTGCCGATTGGTGTCGAGGGATGGGATCCAGATTGTCCCAAAGGATTTGGATGCGGTGATTGCTTTAAAGGAAAGGAAAACCCACACATTTAGAGAGGTCAGGACATTGTTAGGATTCCTTAGTTACCACCGGCCATTCCTCCAGGACTCTTGCCAAACAAGATTCAAAAAAACAAAAGTAAAGTTCTAGCAAATAAATGGGAGAAATGACTGCTTCCATTACGAACCCTAATAACCTGCACTAATGGAAATCAGAATGTGGTATCAAGATTGGTGGAGATGCTGACCAGTCCTCATATCCTAGCCTATCCAAAGTTTGATCGCCCATGTGTGTTACATACAGATGCATCAAATGAAGGCCTAAGAGCTGTATTATACCAATGGCAAGACAACAAACTAAGAATCATTGGTTATGGGTCCAGGACACTAACACCTTTGGAGAGGAATTACCACCTGCACCCTGGTAAACTTGAGTTCCTGGCACTAAAATGAGCCATCTGTGACAAATTTCGAGATTACCTATATTACGCTCCAACCTTCAATGTCTATACAGATAATAACCCCTTGACCTCTGTCCTGAGCTTTAACAGATTAAACGCTGTGAGTCACAGATGGGTTGGGGAGTTAGCAAATTTCCATTTTGGTATTAAGTATAGACCAGGAAAGAAGAACGCAGGTGCCAACATGTTGTCCGGGTACCCAATAAACTTTCTACAGCACATGAATGGGCAAACAGAGATAGTGTCACCAGAGGTAGTGTCTGCAGTGTGGCAAGGGAGCAAAGCAGCCCAAAGTAATGATGTACCCTGGGTGGCTGCATTGCAGCTTAGCTATGAAGTTGTAAATACTGTGCCAACAGGCAGTGTTTCAAGCATGATGCCTGAAGACATCAAAATTGGCCAACAAGAAGATCTGACTATCAGAGAAGTGGTATCCTTGAAACTCAAGGCATGGAATGAAAAGGAGAAGAAAGCAATGAGTAAGAGGATGAGAAAACTACTCCATGAGTGAAAAAAGTTAGAGATAGACAACAGAGTACTCTACCGAAAAACAGAACAACACAGATAATTGGTCCTACCTGAACAGCTAAAATTAATGGTGCTAAGGAGTTTACATGATGACATGGGACATGTAGGTGCTGAAAAGGTGGTCCATCTTACCCGTGAACGGTTTTACTGGCCATATATGCAGCAAGACATTCAGGACTATGTAACAAAAAATTATCTTTGCATTAAACAAAAACACCCCAATAATTCCCCAGAGAGCTCCAATGGGATCCATTACAATCAGTGCACCATATAAGTTGTTCTAGATCGACTATTTATCGACTATATGTGAATTTCCCCTTGGGATTAATAAAGTATCTATCTATCTATCTATCTATCTATCTATCTATCTATCTATCTATCTATCTATCTATCTATCTATCTATCTATCTATCTATCTATCTATCTATCTATCTATCTATCTATCTATCTATCTATCTATCTAACTGTCTATCTATCTATTTACATATAGAGCCCAGCAAAGGAGTATACAAGTATATCCTAGTCCTCATGGACCACTTTACACGTTTTGCCCAGGCATATCCAACATGAAATAAATTTGGAAAGACAGCTGCTGAGAAGATATTATAGCACTTCATTCCTTGTTTTGGGTACCCTGAGAAACTGCAGCATGATCAAGGATATCTGTTCGAGAATTGCCTGTTCCATAGACTACAATAACTGTCAGGAATCACTCACTCATGGACAACTCCTTATCATCCACAGTGCAATCCGGTGGAACATCTAAATCATATACTTCTCCAAATGCTGTGCATCCTACAAGAGGAGAAGAAAAGTGAATGGAAAGACTATCTGCCTCAAATTGTGCATGCGTACAACTGCATAAGGCATGAAGCAATAGGATAATCCCCATTCTTCCTCTTGTACAGCAAAGCTCCCTGACTGCCGATTGACTTGCTCTTCAACTCTAGGAGAGAGAATGTAGCATACAATCATCAGACCTTTGCACAGAAATGGGTGGATAGGATGCGAATAGCTTATCAAATTGCTGCCAGCAACAGCCAGAAGTCTTCTTCTAAAGGCAAGCAGTGGTATGATAGATGTGTAAGAGGTGTACTAGTTAAAAATCTCAGAGTGAGGAGGCCCAGGGAAGCTATGTGCCTACTGGGAGAAAGTAGTACATCGCATGGTGGAGAGGTTGGGAGACTAACTCATATACAAGGTACAGCCAGAGAGAATTAGTAAGACTATGCGAGTGTTGCACCAAAACCTGCTGTTGTTTGTAAATGACCTGCTTCTTGGAGAACAACTACCTGTGGAAGGTGAGACAAAATAGAACAGACACCAAAAACGTAAACAAATATTAGCAGACTTGCTACACAGAGCTCTGATGAGGAGGAGGGTTTTATGTCTAGGAAATAGAGACGCTGACAGCTGGTAAGTGCAACAACTTCAAAACCTTTTTATTGTTTGCTCTCCTTCCTTTTTCTACCCAGACCAAAGTAATCAAGCTCATCTCACCAAACAACAGACCTACCGCACATGGCTGCATAATCGAACCCTGCAATTAATATCACAGTGCAGATATATAACATTTCTCCCCCCTTCCACCAACAGCAAAGAAATCCAAGTATATAACAGAACAGTTAAACATGAAATGTAGTAACAAAATCCTGCAAGTGTCCAGGGCGAGAACGCAACCGAGTGGGACGTGGAGATGGCTCCTGGGGCTGAATAACAGGCTCGGTTTCATTTTGTGGTACATCAGACTGGATAACAGAGTCACCCAGCCATGCGTTTGGAATGGCCGAAGAATTTTCATTGTGTTTGTCAGCAGGATGAAATTCTACAACAGATGATGGTGGTGACACCTTTCGAAGACATGTGGCATGCCACCGAGAACCATCAGCAAGACCAAATGTGGCTGGGCCAAGCTGTCGGGTGACTTGTACTGGTGAGGACCAGAAAGAGGCCATTTTGTTATTGCGATGAGGCTTCCGAATTCTCACCCAGTCCGAGACTGCTATGCTGACCTCCTTGACCCGTTTTGATTGATCAAACCTTTGTTTCATTCTGTGTTGCTTTCTGGTGACAGAGTGCTTAACGTGAGGAATTGAAGGAAGGGCACAGGGAATACTCTGACCGAAAAAAGGGAAGTCTGTCGAGAGGTAGGGTAAGCTCACGACCTAGCATGAGGAAGGCAGGCGAGACTCCAGTTGTGCTATGCTGGGATGATCTGTAGTGCAAGAGGGTATTAAGCAGAGCCTGATCAAAAGAACACCCTTGTGCCTGGTGTGCCCTAAGGCCATTTTTAGTGTTTGGTTGAAACGTTCCACCCCTCCATTAGACTGTGGATGGTAATAGGCAGTGCGAATATGTTTAATGCATTTTGATTCCAGAAATGAGGCAAATTGATTACTGGTGAACTGAGGCCCATTATCCGTAGTAATGGTCTTAGGGAGACCCCAGCGAGAAAACAGTGATTCCAGAATGTTAATGACGACACAGGATGTAACTGTGCCAGTTGCAGTAACCTCTGGCCATTTTGAGTGTAAGTCATACACAACAACCAAATACGCTGATGGTGAGGGACACCATGGATTTCTCCCGAGATGTCCATCTGTATATGTTCCCAGGGTAGGGTGGGCCAGGCAATAGGCTGCAATGGGGGAGGGGCCTGGAGACCTGTCTTGCCACTTACCAGACAGGCCACACAATCTTTAACCAGAGTCTCAATGTCCCTGTCTATGCCAGGCCACCACACCAAGTCACGACATCTCTGTTTTAGTTTCACTATACCTAAGTGGCCCTCATGTGCCATTGACAACACTGCGTGCGGCGCATTTGGAACCACAGTACGAAACCCTCGTGCCACACAAGAACCATTCCAGCAGGAGAGTTCTTCTTTCACTCTGGCAAAGGGTAACAGATCCTCAGGTGCCATGCTAGGCCAACCATTCCTGATAAAGTGGCATACCTGGGATAGTACTGGGTCATGTGCAGAGGCCTCCTTGAGTTCTTGGAGATATAGTAGTCTGAAGAGGCATGTGCATCATTTGGACAATCTCATGTTCCATTTGGTCAGAGTCAGGAGGCTGGGCTGAAGATGTAACTGAGCGAGACAGGAGGTCTGCAATAACATTTTCACGCCCTGGAGTGAACTGGAGAGTAAAGTGGTACCGGTGAAGACGGTCAGACCAACGATGTAACCTCAATGGGCTGTCCAGTGCCAGATGCCGACAGCAGGGTAGTGAGAGCTTGATGGTCTGTTCTTAGTGTGAAATGTCGGCCATACAGGTAAAGGTGCCATCTCTCACATGCCCAGACACATGCCAGTGCCTCACGTTCACCCACCGAGTATTTCCGTTCTGTTTCAGTGAGGGCACGAGAGGCAAAAGCTATGGGCTTCTCCACTTTATCCTGACTTTGTGATAGCACGGCCCCCACTGCTATAGCAGATGCATCACAGGTGACAAACGTGGGGCTAGAGATGTCAAAGTGGGCTAGAATTGGAGGGGAAGTAAGCTGTGATTTCAGGAGGTGAACAGCCTTGGCACAATCAGGAGACCACACCCATGGCTCATCCTTCCGCAGAAGCTGGCGCAATGGTGCTGTAGTAACAGAATACTGGGGCAAAAACTTCAAATAGTAACTGGCCATGCCCAGAAAGGAAGCCACCTCAGCTGCAGATGTAGGCTCCGGAATGGCGTGGATTGCATCAACATTTGATTGGAGTGGAGATATGCCAGCAGCTGATACTTGAAATCCAACAAATTCTATCTTTGGCACTGCAAAGACACACTTCTCCGCATTCAATGTGAGTTTGTGTTTAGACAGAGCTGAAAAGACCATGTGAAGACGTTTGTCATGAACAGCAGCGGTGGGCCCATGTACAACAATGTCATCTAAGTATATGACCACTCCAGGGATGCCAGCAAACACTGAGGACATGACTTTTGAAAGCTGCTTGGTGCTGAACATAACCCAAATGGTACTCTTGTATAACGAAACATGCCATCATGTGTTACAAAAGCTGTGAGGTCTCTACTGCTGGGGTGGAGGGGCACTTGCAAATAGCCTTGCCTAAGATCCAATTTAGAAAATAAGATAGAACCATATAACTGTGCTGTGAGTTCTTCTGAAGTGGGAAGTGGATATTTGTCTGGAATTATTGCCTTATTTACTGCACGAAGATCGACGCAGATGCGCAAGCCACCAGACTTCTTCTTAGCTACTACTATGTTGGAGACCCATGGGGAGGCGTTGACTGGTTCAATGATGCCAGCTGCTAGTAGCTGCCGCAGCTCAGTGGACACCCCATCTCGAAAGCCAGCGGATACGTCGTAAAGGCTGTATAACTGGTGTGACAGTGGGGTTGAGTAAAGGCTTGTGAGTGTAGGTAGTGACGCAACCCAAACCTGTAAAGAGTCCAGGCCATTTTGTTGTTGTAGTGAGGTTACCTGTAAGATTTGCATGCCACTTTTATCTAAGACAGAAAATCCCAGGGCAAGAAACAGATCTAGCCCCATCAGATTTGCCCCTTTTTTTGTAACATGAAAACAAACATTAGGCAGAACATCTTTGCCATACTGAACAGTGAGGTAGACTGAACCCATCAGGGAGATCTGAGAGTCCCATTAACCATTGGCAGTAGTGGTAGGTGAAGACAAGGCCATAGAACTGAAAAACTGTTTATATGTGTGTATATTTAAGAGGGACATTGTAGCACCAGTGTCCAACAAGAGGGAAATGTTCACACCATTTAAACTAACTGTGCATGACTTGAAAGCTGCTGGTCCTGAAATCACATTGTGAATTATAGTTGCAGTCTGTCCGTGCACTGATTGGAGAAGAACGACATACCTTAGCAAAGTGGTTCTGTTTACCACAGCTACGACAGGTCTGACCGCGTGCTGGGCAGCTTTGAGTTCTGGTCGCGTGTGATCGTGATCCACAGTTTCCACAGTGCTGCTGAAATTGTCTTGAACGCCTGCGCTGCACAAACTGCACTGTCTGTTCTCGGTCTGTTGCGTTGACTTCGGATGCTGCGGAATCGTCCGTCTGCGAGTGCTGCGCGTAACTGTCTGATGGGAAGGCAGAAGCAGATAGCCGCACAAACAGCTGCAGATTCCACGCTGAATGCTATTGCGACTGCATTTGGTAATGTCAAATCATCCCTTTCAAGCAAAAGTCTTTCGCGAACTTTATCATTGCTGGTGCATTCGATTAGCTGGTCGCGGATCATTTCCTCTTGTAATGCCCCGAACTTGCATGAGCTAGCTAGTCCTCTTAAGTTTGCGACATACTGATGCACCGACTCCCCAGGAAGCTGACGGCGCTGTCTGAAAATAAATCTCCGTAGTAGAGCACTTTGTGGGGCAGAGAAGTGGGCATTCAAAAGTGTAACTGCAGTATCGTATGTGTCAGCTAGTCCCAAAGTCCCAAGCACTCGCTGCCCTTCCGCTCCCAAGCAATGAACGAGTAGCGCCCTTTTGCGAGCAGCCGAAACATCCTCAAGCCCCAAGGCAGTGAGATAGACTTCAAAGGATTGTAGCCAACGAGTCCACGGAATCGGAGGCTCACCGGGTAAAAGCAGGAAGGGAGGCGGTGGTGAAAGGGAAAACTCAGCCATTCTCGTCGCCAAATTTTATGTCTAGGAAATAGAGACGCTGACAGCTGGTAAGTGCAACAACTTCAAAACCTTTTTATTGTTTGCTCTCCTTCCTTTTTCTACCCAGACCAAAGTAATCAAGCTCATCTCACCAAACAACAGACCTACCGCACATGGCTGCATAATCGAACCCTGCAATTAATATCACAGTGCAGATATATAACAGAGGGATATACTTACCGTCATGTCCTCGTTAGCCGAATTCCATGCTATGGGTTCATAAACCCTCAGCAACAGAAGTCAGCCATGCCACAGCAGAGTTCTCACAACCAGCAGAATCTGTGTGTAACAGCCAGAGAGTTCTGCTCCCCAGTCCGAAAAGGAATTGAGAGAAAGGTGGTTGCTGAGGATATGCCAGATGTAATAGGGGAAGAGCCTGATCCAGTGGAAGAGATGGATGGTGGAAATGAAGGAGAACAGGTTGAAGTGAGGAGATCACAACAGAGAGGGAGGCCAGCACTGATACTCAAATATGATGCTCTAGGCCAACCGTCATATTGCCACTGGAGTGCAGATGTAAACGCCCTTTTACTTGCCCAACCTCTATCAGCAATTCAAAACTTTCTGCTCTTTTTCTACCCCATCTACTGTATCTCCAACAATACTGCCATAACTGGTACACTCCCGTACAATAAGAATTTACACAGAAAAATAGCAATGTCAGGAGACATTCATTTTAGTGCGGGAGAATGTAGAGAGTTGAAAAAGTAAACTCAGAAATAAGAAAAGGATGACAGAGTAAAATAGACTTAAAAGGTTAAAATGAGACAGAGAGAAAAGAAGCACCACTGTTCAACCTGTTTATTTATTTTAAGAATTTCTTTTGATTTCATTGTGGCTTAAATGAGTTAAGTGCTATTTCACCTCCAAGTCGTTAGATGCGTGCTCCCTTCGTGGGCAGCATAGAGCAGAATACAGCAAAGAGAGGAAGAATAAATCCTCCTGTGTGAAGCTGACACCAACTCAATGCTTGTGCTCTCTCTATTCTTTATCGCAGTTCTAAACACTGGCTGGATGGAAGAACAGCAGCTCCCTGAACCGGAATGTTTCATGGGAAACAAATATAGGCATAACTCGATAGTATTGTCCAGAATGAGTGAATGAAGCTAGCTGAGCGATTTGAGTAGTGAGAAAAGCGCTATATAAATGCAAAGAATTATTATTATTATTATTATCTGTAATTAGCAGAAAGCAATTGGCCTTAACAATCTTATTTGCTGCAATCTGTAGCTTCAATTCGTCCATCTCATTTGGGAGGAATCTTGGGTTGGTGAGACAAATTCTAGGAGGAGACGGCTTGTGTGGCTGCCTCTGTAGCCTCGTCAGCACGCCAGCCCTCCAGCTCGCTTCTGCCTCCTGTGTTTGCGCCAATTGTATCCGGCTGCAGGTCGCAGACTCGGCCTTCCACGCCCCCAGCCTTCCACGCCTCCTGCCTTCCAAACCACACCCCCAGCATCGCTTTCATTGAAAAACTAGTAACATTGATTTACCCTGTAACCCTAAAAGATGATATTAATATAACTTCCTCCAATCACAAGGCAAGAATCCTAGTTTCTCTTTATGGTATCACTGTAGTATTTACTTTTAGAAACAAAAAAAAACAGTTTTATAATTTATGAGTCTGCATTCGATATAGTTAAAAGTAAGAGGGCATAACATATTTTTAGATTAAGGAAACTCCATACTAAATATGAATGTGGTTGTTCTAATTGCTATTATAGTGAATTCTATCATTCAAAATATTTGAAATTATTTTTACAGTACTTGTGTATTAAATGGCATGTCTGACATTATTTCTGGAACCTCGTTCAATAAAGGAAAATTCTGTTAATGACATTAATTTATGTTACAAAATAAATGATGATCAATAACACAACATAACAATCAACAGGCATGAAAATGAAGGTCTAAACTTTTGATTTCTCAATAAAGGAAAATTTTAAAATTGTTCATATTGAACAATTTTTTAAATGATCCAGCTTACTACACAGTTCATGTGAACCTTCATTTCCATTGTCTGTCTTGAATTGTGTTTTCTTAATTTTGTTCTACGCTGCTTCTAGATAGATAGATAGATATAATGTTGATAAATTTCAAGTGGAGTTATTAAACTTTCAAACGTTTACCTAGTTTTTAATTTTAATGCATAATTGTTCTCCCTGGTACCCTAACTTATAAGAATATACAGTACTTATCAAAAAAAGTGAAGCAAATCTCTTAAATTGCTTAATAGATATTATAAAATTTGTTTTTCTAAAGAAATGTAAAAATTTGCATGATTGAAAGTTGTACTTCCATAAATCCTCTTTTTTATTTATTTTGGAACTGAACTAACACATTTTAAACTTAACTTTAAAAATGTTTTTTTTGGGTAGATGCAATAATTACAAATCAATTTTTGAGTGATTTTAAATCCTTTAATCGCCATATACAATTTCTTGTATTAGGAATTTGTCATTTGTTGCATACCCCAGTTTACTCTCCAAACGGAGATATGCTTTTTTGTAAATAAGATTACCTTTATTAGGTCATTGGCCTCACTGCTTGCTAAGGATTCACCTCTTCCCATAGTGTGTTCATCTACCCGCTTTGAGCCTGCGTGTGTCATCGTCTCTGTTGTCTGATTTGGTGCATCGCCTGAATCCTACAAACTGCCCCTTGGACCTAGTTAGTTGTCCTAACTCAAACATTTCTGGATGAAAATAGCATTCTGGAAATATTCCAGTCCAGATACAGATGTTCTTACAGCACTGAAACATCCTTGTTAAAGGTTTACAGTGACCTCTTCCCAATTACTAATGCTAGTGATTCTGCCATTCTCATACTGCTAGATCTTACCTCAGCTTTTGATATTGTGGATCTTATAATTCTTACATCCCGCCTTCAACAGTTTGTAGGCATCCAAGGTAATGCCCTGAAATGGTTTAAATCTCATCTAAGAAATAGGAGAGTTTCTATTCATTTGAAAGAGATCCCATCCTCTGTAGCTCCTCTTACTAAAGGGTTCCATCCTTGGACGAGCTATCTTTTTGATATGCATGTTACCTTTAGGCTACATTGTTAAGTATGGCTTCTCTATGCTGATGACACTCAAATATATTTGCCACTAAAATCAAAACGAGAAAATATAGACCCTCCATGCGTGCTTGAATAATATTAAAACCTGGATGGCAATGCATCTTCTTAAACTAAATGATAATAAAACTGTGATCATGGTGTCCAAAAAATAACAAAGTTTAAGGGCCACTGATGTTGCTTTTGGACCCCTTGCCATATACATATCATAAAGCGTCAATTAGGAGCCCAGGCATGATCTGTGACAGCTCATTCAAACTCGACAAACAGATAAATTGTGAGGTTAAATGAAGCTTTTTCCAGCTGAGACTTTAAGGTAAAGGCTTTTTTTCTTTCAGTGATCTTGAAAAGGCCATCCAAGCTTTTCTAACATCTCATTTGTACTATTGCAGTTCTTTGTATGTAGGTGTTGGTCAGGCCCTGTTACAACACCTACAACTATTCCACAACTTTGCTGTTTGCTTATTGAATGGCTCTTGTAAGTGTGGCCACATCTCACCAATACTGACTTTGCTTCATTGGCTTCTGGTCCGTTTCAGAATTGATTTTAAAATTCTATTTCTTGTTTTCAAATGTTTGAATGGATCAGCCTCATCTTGCCTCTTGGAACTTCTTCACTTGTATGTGCCAACAAGAGCCCTGCAATCTACTAGCCAGATGCTCTTAGTTGTGCCGAGGTTGAGGCTGAAGCATAGGAGGAATTGGGTGTTTGTGGTGGCTGCTCCTTTTCTCTGGAATGGCTCACCTTATTGTATTAGGTCTGCTCCAACACTGGCCAATTTTAAGTCGTCATTAAAATCTTATTCTGTCATTTGACCCGGCAAAAGGTTGACATTGTTTGTATATGTTGGCTCATGTACATTCATGATTATAAATATGTATGTATGGGTATTTTGAGTTTATCTTTTATTTAATGCTTGGTTATGTTTGCAGTTTTGTGCTGTGTACATACAGTATATTTGAACTGCTTCTTTTACCCTTTCTTGTACAGCACTTTGGTTCAGTTCCAGCTGTTGTAAATGTGCTTTAAAAATAAAAATTGCCTTGCACTGATTTATAAAACATTATTTTAATACATAACACTAAGAAGTGCAGATCTGGGACAATGGACTGTAAAGATGAAGTTAGTTTGCAACATTACAAAAAAAGTTAAAGAATATCTATACTAATATAAGGCAAAGCCCTCACTTACTCACTCACTCACTCACTCATTCACTCACTCACTCACTGACTGACTCACTTATCACTAATTCTCCAACTCGTGTAGGTAGAAGGCTGAAATTTGGCAGGCTCATTCCTTACAGCTTACTTACAAAAGTTGGGCAGGTTTCATTTCGAAATTCTACGCATAATGGTCATAACTGGAACGTATTTTTGTCCATATACTGTAATAGAATTGAGCTCGATAGCCGTGGGAGGCGCAGTTTCATATTAAAATATTTAACCAATCACATTTCAGCCGTCATTTGTTGTCAGGCAGAGAGAATAGACTGCAGCTCGATAGCTATGGGAGGGGGAGTTTCGTATTAAAGCATTTAACCAATCACATTTCAGCCATCATTTGTTGCCTGGCAGAGAGGCTTTCAAAATCTGTTGTGAAGGCACTCTAACACAGAATAAATGTCAATTAATCTGTTGCTTCAACCAATCAGATTTTGAGTTGGTGTCAGTAGGGCCCTCTAGCAGGCGTACGGCAACGTCACCGTATTCAGACCCATTGATTGGATAGAAGCCGATATGAGGAACTCTACGAGGCCATTGAAGGCACTGCAAACGCTCCGAGCAAAAGATCGTCGCGCGCACTACGGCCAACTCCATGGCAGGATTCTGGACAATATTATTTGCCAGACACAGACCAGATTTCAAGACCACAAAAACCTGATGTTTGTCACGCTCCTCGAGCCCCAGAAGTTTCGGGAATACAAGAAAAATTTCACACATGCAGCCTTCTCCAGTGTAACACAAGAGCCACGGAGCGCTTTTTGATCTGTCTCGGCTAAAGACAGAACTGACTGCAATGTATGCCATGGATGATTTTGCAGGAGAATCTGCCACAGATCTCCTTGACTTCCTTCATCAGAAAAATCTGAATGAGAGCATGGGGCAGCTGTTCACATTGGTATATTTAGCGGTGAGCACTCCCATGTACACTGCTTCTGTCGAGCAGACATTTTCAGCCCTAAAGCAAATTCAAATTTATGCCAGAAATACCATAGGGCGGGTTCGCCTTTCAGCATTAGCTTCGATGGCGATAGAAAGTGAGGTTTTGTTGGAACTGAAGTGCACTGATAATCCGTACAACAGAGTAATTCAGCTGTTTTTGAGGAAAGACAGGAGGATGGATTTTGTTTACAAATAATCCGAATTTTTGGTGAGGAAAATGTTGCGTTTTTCCTAAATAATATTGCAAGTTTATGAGTTATTATTGATGTTTTTTATGTGATGTCGCGGCTGTGGCTGCAGTAGAAAGGAACTTGTTCCCCCGCTTTGTCTTTTCAATAAAGGCATTTATTGTGGATACAGGAGTTATCTTTTTTATATATATATATATATATATATATATATATATATATATATATATATATATATATGTATATATATATATATGTATATATATATATATATATGTATATATATATATAATCTCCCGATCTACATACTGTCAAATAAACGAACCACATGCCGTGGCGCAACACGAGAGGCTTCGCCTCTAGCGCTGACATCTGAGGTTCGATTCCCGACAGGGGGTGTGGTGAGTGTGTATGCCTGATGAGCCCAGAATTAGGGCGAAACATGTGCTGTTTATTTCAGTATATTTAATATATATAAATCAGCTCTTACCGATTAATTTTACGCTCGCACCCCCTTGGTTTGAGAAGAAGTATGAAAAAATATGAGGTTAACGCAGAAAAACAGATCACCAATTGAAGCTTTATGAATAATGGATACTTTATTCGCCATCAATAATTGTTTTGGTAAAGCCATACTCAGTGTAATCCTCCTTCCATTTTCTAATTTTTTTCGCGACTAGCCATGATTAAATGAACAGTAAAAAAGTAAGAGTGAAGCGTGGGTGACTTATTGAAGCAGGCAGGCGAGAGCTCAATAGCTCACAGGCTCGATGTAATGCGCATCAAGTCGATCTGAAATGTGCGATCAGATTCGAAAAAATATATCTTTTCAAATTCAAGGGTGCGGCCCTTTCGGAGAAACGGGGTACGAACCGGCGGTAGTACCCCGCTAACCCCAAGAAAGCTTGCACCTGCCTCTTGGTATTCGGACGGGGCCATTCCAAGATGTCTTTAACTTTTGAACACTGTGGTCTCACCTGTCCCCGTCCCACGAGGTAGCCTAAATACTTGGCCTCCTTCAAGCCAAAAAAACACTTTCGAGGGTTTATGCGGAGGCCGGCTTTAGCTAGTGTCATGAGGACAGCAGAGACCTGCAATAGATGTTCCTCCCAGGTGCCGGAATAGATGACGACGTCATCCAGGTAGGCAGCACTATAGGACTGGTGGGGTTTCAGCACTCTATTCACCAGACGTTGAAAGGTTGCGGGGGCCCCGTGCAGCCCGAATGGGAGGACCTTGTATTGCCAGTGTCCACTAGGGGTGCTAATTGCGGATGCCGTTAAGGGAATTTGACAATACCGTTTGGTCATGTCAAGAGTAGTCAAGTATCGAGTCGTACCCAGCCACTCAAGCAGGTCATCAATGCGGGGCATCGGGTAGGCATCGAATTTGGAGACCTGGTTCAGACGTCTAAAGTCGTTACAAAATCTCCAGGAGCCGTCTGGCTTGGAAACGAGGACGATAGGGCTGGACCTGGGGCTATGGCTCTCCTCTATAATGTCCATATCCAACATTCGTTGCGCCTCTAATTCCACTTCAGCACGTTTTGCCTCCGGAAGTCTATAGAGTCTCTCCCGGACGATCACGCCGGGGTCTGTGACTATATCATGTGCAATTAGCAAGGTCCAGCCGGGCGACTCGCTCACTACTTTGGGGATGGCTCGGATCACATGCATTAACTCCTGCCACTGTTTGGGTGTTAGCTCATCACCGAGGTTAAGGGCAGTCGCACATGAGAAGAGGGAGAGGGACCTATGGGAGTCGGGAAGCTCCTCACGATCTTTCCAGGGTTTCAATAAGTTTACATGATAGATCCTCTCAGTTGGACGACGATTGGGTTGTTTCACCAAATAGTCGACCAGACCTTTTCTCTCCTTAACCTCGTACAGCCCTTGCCAGTGAGCAAGCAACTTGGAGTGGGAGGTAGGAACGAGCACCATAACTCGGCGGAACTCCCGAAGGACAGAGTTGCGGTTATAACACCGGGCCTGCGCTGCCTGCGCACGAGTCACGTAGTCCTTTAGGAGGGACCTGATTTTTGTGAGCCTGTCACGCAGTTGCGCGACATACTCCAATATGTTAGAGGAGGGAAGGGCCTCAGCTTCCCAGGCCTCTTTTAGTATATCCAAAATGCCTCAGGGTTGTCGCCCATACAACAACTCGAAAGGGGAGAAGCCCGTAGAGGCCTGAGGTACCTCCCGGTAGGCAAAAAGCACGAGCGGGAGGAGCTGGTCCCAGTTCCTACCATCCCCACTGACTACTTTGCGGAGCATCTGCTTAAGCGTCTGGTTAAATCTTTCTAAAAACCCGTCTGTCTGAGGGTGATAGACCGACACTTTCAGGTGCTTTATTCTGAGCAATTTGGCCACCTCTCTGAACGTATCCGAGGTAAAGGGTTTACCCTGGTTCGTGAGGACTTCTTTGGGTATACCCACTCTGGAAAACAAGTTAACTAATTCCCATGCGATGGCTTTTGTGTTAGCGGAGCACAGGGGAACCGCCTCTGGGTATTGGGTGGCGTAATCCACCATAACCAATATGTATTTATAGCCACGGGTTGAGGGCTCCAAGGGTCCTACTATGTCGACCCCTATTCTGCCGAAGTGGACGTCGATCAGGGGTATAAGGACGAGAGGAGCACGGTCCCTTCTAGGAATCTGGCGGGTCTGACACTCCGGACAGGACTGGCAGAAGCGCTGGACCTCCTCGTTAATCCCAGGCCAGTAAAAACGGAGCTTAATCCTTTCCAAGGTCTTTTCGGCCCCGAGGTGGGCACCAAGGAGGTGAGCGTGAGCTAATTCGCATACCTCCCGCCAGAAGGTACGCGTAACTAGCAGCAACTTCCGCACCTCGCCCTCGTGGGTCGCCACCTGATACAGCAGATCATTTTCCAACACAAAAAAGGGCTCGCGTGGTGTGGAACCGTCGGCTTGTGAGCCATTAGGCAGAACCACCACATTCGGGGCAAACCGCAGGGAATCATTGTTCCACTGCTCCCTCTTAAATGAGGCTGGCGTGGACCGAAATTGGTGATCCAAGCTTCCTAGAGGGTCTTGTGACCTGGACACGGAGAATTCCCTGGCTTGTCCCTTCCCCGGATTCTTCCGGGTCAGGGTCCGTCGCCGAGGAAGTGTTCCCCGAGGTGCCAGCGCCACTCGGGCCTGCCCTAGAGCACGGTGTGGAAACCACAGGAGGGGTGCCTTGCCCCCTCATAACCAGATCCAACGAGGCCCCGGGAGCGGTGTGTGTCTTACCGCAATTTTTTTTCGACCAGTCATGTCCGAAAATCACCGGATAGGGGGGTCGGGCAACACAGCGACCATCAACTTAGTTAATCCCCCCTTCCAGGTGATATAACATTGTGCAGAACGATATGACTTGGTCCCTCCATGCACACAAGTGACTTGTAGGTGTCGCTTCAGCCTCTGTCGCGGTAATACATAACGGCGAGCCACAATGGTTATGTTGCTGCTGGAATCAAACAAAGCCACCACCGCGTGCCCATTTAATAACACCACTCTCGTGTTTGGACTCGCCAAGGGATGCGACGGGGTACAGTACCTCTCAGTTGATGCCCAGGTGCAGTCCATTGGTTCCGCGGTGATGTTCAGGGGGCAGGTTGGCAGCAGATGGCCGGTCTCGCCACACTTGTAACAGCGTGGAGAGGCCGGTTTTTCTTTAGGCCTTGACGGCGCTTCCACAGCGCGTCGAGGGGGCTCGGGTGGCCGCCCATCCCTGTCGGTTCCCACAAGCTGACCTTTCTGACCCCCCAACTCGGAGAACCGCGAGCTGACGTTCGAGACTTCCAGGAGACCCGGCATGTCCTTATATGGATGCCGCCGAACCTGCTGGGCGAGGGAACTGGGCATGGCGTTCACAAGGCCCTCACAGGCCACCTGCTCTACTACTCTCCGGGCCTGGGGTCCCTCTGGCCGTAGCCAGCGCCCCATCTTGCCCCAGAACTCGAAGGCTTGGGCACGGGCAGGTTTTTCTGGGTCGAACTACCAGTTCCGCCACTCTGCCACCTGCTGGCCCGGCGTGATGCTGTAGCGGGCCAGGATCTCCGATTTGAGGAGGTCGTAGTTCGCGGCCTCCTCCTCAGGGAAGTCATAATAGGCCCGCTGCGCGGGTCCCTTCAGGTAAGGCGCGAGAATGGACGCCCACTCGGACCGCTGCCACTCGTTCCGGGTGGCCGTCCGTTCAAATATGCCCAAATAAGACTCTACGTCATCCGCGTCGGTCTTAGGGACTGAGGCGTCAGTCTGGGCGGGTCTGGTCTTGCTCTTTGGGCCTCTGCCAGCCTGGCCTTCGTAGCCTCCAACTCTCAAAGGATATCAAAGGATAGGCAAACAGAGAAATTACAAATAATGCAATAAACAATAACGCAGACTCAAACCAATCAGACCAAACTGAGCTGAGCCCTGAACAGGTGAAAAAATCACAGTTTATGTAATCATTTTTTATCATCCTGACCTCGCTCAAAACAGCTCATTCGTTGTTCCTTCTGACTCGCTTCTGCAGCTGGCTAGCTGGTTTACCAAGTTTTCATGAGAACCATCATTATCTCTCATATTTTGCTATTTACCTTAACTTTTTTGCTTCGCTTATTTTGTGGTAGGCCTTGAGCTTACAGGTGCTCCCCCTTTTTTATTCTTGGACTTCTCCATCTATTCTTCTCTCCCTTCCTTGCCTGTCAGGCTGATAAGATATTGGCGACTTCAGCTAAGCTTTAATTAAAAAAGAAATCTTGGCATGTGCCTTTATTTAACTATTTGCTTAGTATGCCTGACTTGCATTATTACTTACTTACTTATACAGCTTATAAGTTTTTCATATCTATTTATGCTAATACATGAGCAAAATAATTTCTTTTATTTCCCATAATTTCTCAAGCAACATTCTACACCAGCACTTCCTCAAAGCCAGCATGTCATTCTAAAGAGGACTAAGCAGAATCACGTTGTTAAAAGGAGTTTAATATTACAAAAATATTTATGCAAACTATTATAAACATACATTTAAAATATCTGGATTTTGGAAGGTAGGCGTTTCTGGAACTTCAAAACCACTAGGGATAGTAGGCTGAAATAAAAAAAATACGAATATAATAAAATAAACATAACACAAATTGTAGAAGGTGACAAAAATGGTAACCAGCAACCAGATATAATCCTCCCTCTACAAATACTACAATGAAAGAAGAGAGCACTAAAGTTGAGACACACTTCATTAAAATTGAAGGGAGCCTCGAAGACAAAATACAGAGAAACCACAAAATGATAATTTGGAAACCTGAAAACAACATTATGCCTTCACTTTCCTCTTCAGGCCGCCTCCTTCAGCAAGCTCAGTCCACTCCTCTCCCGACTATCACTCTGATTGGAGGGAGGCGGCCCCTTTTATCATCACCCAGATGTGCTCCAGGTGGGTTCCGGCAATCTTCCACGGACAAACCCCCATGTGGCGGAAGTGCCGGCTGCATCCCCGGAAGCACTCCGGGGGTCTCTGCTCCTCTTCCCCACAGCACTTCCTGGTGTGGCGGAAGTGCTGAGGTCCAAGGCTCCAAAGGCATGGGGGAGCCTCCTGGCGGCGACCATGGGCCCCTACAGGGTGGAGCTTCAAAGCTCTGTACCCATGACCCCCAAAGGAACCAGGGTGGTCGCCCCCAGATAGTCTGGCGAAGATGCAAGCCCTCCTCCAGTCCTCCTGGGCGTCTCGGCCGGGTCGCCACTCCAGCCACCTCTGACAACAGACACACACAAAAAGATAGTTACAATAAGAAATGGTCATACAATCAACATGACAATTCCACAGTCATGGCTATTCATCTGACTTGGAAGGCCTTAATACAAGGGGTAAAAAAATGAATCAAAGACAAATATGAAATACTGACATACAGTAAACTGTTGACAATGACTTTTAAAAACAACAATGGAAATGGCCTCTGGTGACATGCCCTGTGTTAATATCTGTAAATAGTAAAACCTTCCAACCAATGGAAAATGCAGGATTAGCTCAGCTTTTTAAACTGTATTTAAAAAAGTTCCAGTTCAGAAATCTAAACGTCAGTATTGTTTGACAATGTGGCCTTCATGACTCTGAAGGCAGGCGGCAGGATGTTGTAGTCTCTTTGATTTTTACAAATAGGGCACTTGGATTCACTTTGGTATTTAATCAGTGTAATCAAAGTTGGTTTTATATTATCTGCCTTTATGGAGAAATGCGACTTTGGAAATCAAGACAAAAATAATATGTAATACTAATTTGGTAGAAATGTCAGAGGGGGACATTTTTTGTACACTAGGTCATTCCATTTCTCTCTTAGGAAAAGAAACATGTCAATATTACATTTAAAACCCAGCAGATGAACAGGCAATAGGCACCCATTGTTGGCATTGGGGATGAGAAGTTAAAAGGCTGTCTGCAGATTGTAGGTATTGGCAATATTGAAAAGGTGTCACCATTTTGAAGTTTATGGCTGGTTGAGATTTACAAACAACAGATAATTTTCTGTGATAACAGAACTGCTGCTTCCTTGGAGGATCCTGGATAATCCAGTTACTGATTGTGTCAGGATTGTTTGTGTAAGTATTTGCTGTCCTGCAAAGGAGTCGCCGCTTTGAAGTCTGGCCTTGGAGGATGTCTGTATTTACCTGACTTGGAAACATTGGTTTCTAAACAGCAGATCTGTACTCATTAATAGTTGGTAACAATACATTTTGTTAACTCGTGTTTCCATTATTTGTTAAACCCAGGAAATTTAGATGTGCCATTGTTTAATCTGGTTGTTCAGAACTGATAATTGCAGGGAGTGAAGGAGATTTAATCTCTGGCCAGGAGAAGGCAGGGGGAACAGTCCACTGGGAACGCTACCAAGACTCACAGAGAGCACAGGGGCTCACTGGCAGACTGGGGTACATGGCTGGCACAACATGAAGCACAAGGACGGTAATACTTCCAGGGAGGAAGAGACAGCTCTACAAGGAGACGCCGGTTGTGGGTCCAGAGAGAGAGGGAAGCCGCATGAAAGGACCGAGCAAAGCTGGCAGACAAGAAATAAGGCGTGCCTAATTCACAGCAATACAAGGAGCCCAGGGTGGAAAAAAAGGAACAACGAAGAGACGCCGACAGGGATTCCACGATTTTGACAACATTTCTCTTGGGAAACGAGTGTCCGGTGAACAGAGTGCATCCGTAGACAGTTGAATAATTAAGTGTTGGGTAACACTGAGAACAAACTGGACTTTGCACCACTACAGGTTGTATCATCCAATTTTGTTTTCAATGGACTTTTAGAGTGTGGACTGTGTGCTTTCCTTTTTAAAAAAGAAATTTTCTTCATGATACGGTTAGATTTGGTTTATGTTCATTTATCTTTTTAATGTACTGTACTTATTATTGTCTGGTGTAATAGAAGTTACTGTTGCTTTTCCTGAAATTACTGTTGTGTCTTTCATTGTGTGTTTACTCACCGCCAAATTTAAAGAACAGTGTGTGCTATTATTGGTAAATTTCAGGAGTTCCCAGTCTCTTAATAAACTGGGTGGTGTAGTTGGATATTTAAATGGTGTCTAAGTTAGGTTACCTGTAAGTGTGACCTGACACCTGTCACAGAAAGCGTTATGCTTTTATTAATAGCTAACTTAACTACAGAAAAATCAGGTTAAATTAGATATTTAACAAACGTTAATGACGACGATAAACATAAATTACCTTTCATATTGTACACTAATATTGCAGATTCTCAACATAACAGCTCATAAATAAGTGAAAAAGTTAATATAGATGAAATAATATGGCAAACATTAAAAAGAAATAATACAAGAGGTAAAAAAATAATTAAAACAATATGCTTAAAAATAGGATATGTCAGTAATGCTGATAAACAGAGAACACTTGGATTCGCTATACAGTATATAATCGTAGCCTACATCTCATTAGTTTTAATGAATCTAAAGTTTCTTTAAATATACTGAGCTTTTTATACTGTGAGTCCATACATAGTTCTCTTGTGCCACTGTTCCATGTCGGAAAACATTTTTAGCTCCTTTACTTTTTCGAATTGGAAATACTGTACAGCTGCTCTTCTTCTTCTCTTTCTACGGACTGTTGGCGGTCATGGGGCGGACTGTGGAAGGCAGGAGGTGTGGAAGGCCGAGTCTTCGACCTGCAGCCGGACTCTTCTTGCTTGTGCCGCCTAAATCACCTACCAGTAGGGGTGTTAATCCATGGGGAGCCTGGACGTCTGACTAGGTCCGCCGGGATGTCATGGAAGCGAGGAAACTCAGCTGTAACACTCCGCTCACTACATAATCTTGGACAAGCAAAGCAGAGAAAGGAAGAGCACCAAGCCGCTGCGTCTATGCGCGCTTCCATATATTTCATTTTACTATACAGTATTTACGTATTTTATTTATTGCTTTCAAATGTAATCTATTTTAGTGCACTCAATTGTGTTATTTTGTACCTTAAATTACATGTATTTGCTGTTTACGTTTATCAATGGGTATTGTTTAATATCTGTGAACGATGAGGAGAATTTATTCGGATTTCGAACACTTCACAGTTTATCCCTGAAATGAATTAAGTTCTAAGGATGTGCCCCCCACTGTATAGGCCTAAGTAAAAGTTTCTTTGCTCTGTACTGTCAATGAATAATGAAGCTAATTAATGATAATTAGGAATGCTTTTGGCATAAAGATTCAGCTGGGGCCACATGGACGTGGAAAAGAGAATATGTCAGAAGGAAAGGAGTAGTCCCGATTTTAGGAGATCGTGCTGGCTGCAGACGTTATTCGCCAAGCAGAATGTCAGACGAACAGCAACACTTAGATAAAAGGACAAGCAAAGCGGAGAAAGGAAGAGCACCGAGCCGCTGCGTCTATGCCCGCCTCCATGTATTTCAGTTTATTATACAGTGTTAACGTGGTTATTTGTTTTTTCATGTTTAATGTATTATTTAGGGAATCAAATTCTGTTATTTTTAAATGAAACTGTGTATTTGTTGTTGAAGTTTATCGAAATTGATATTGTGTGGTGTCTGCGAAGGATTAAGAAACGGTCTCCTGAAATGAATTAAGTTCAAAGTAGGCCTACGACCCCCTCCACAACCCCCAGCCTCCCCCACTGTATAAATAAACAAGTTTTTCTGCTCAAAACTGTAAATGAATAATGAAATTAATTAATGGTAATCGGCAATGCTTTTGGCATAAAGATTCTGCTGGGGTCACATGGACGTGGAAAAGAGAATCTATGTGAAGGAAAGGAGCCATCCTGAGAAGACATGCAAAAGGTGTGTGTGTAAGTGTTATGACTGAGTGAGAGAGAAAGGCAAAGAAAGACAAAGAGAGAGATGAAGTATTGAAATATATCTCAACATCAGCCTCCGATAAGCTGTACCAGTAGCATAAACAAAAATTAATATTCATAATTTTAAAATTTATGTTCAGTGGGCAAAGTCCATAATCATATTGTTTATACCCTCACACTGTTCCACTACATCTGAACTAGTGTGGTGCTGAGGTATCACCCATTGCATGGCTGCAATCTGGATCCTGAGTTGGTTTGTTCTGTGGTGGGTGCGGTAATGCACTGCATCAATGCATGCTCCTAACCTCTCTCTCTACAGTAACTGACCTAAATCATTGCAATGATGATAACTACTCCATGATAGTGAGATGTATAACTTCACACATCTTTTAAACTGTATCACAAAAAAATCAGCCAAAGGTATACGTTTTCCATTCATCCATCCATTTTTTCTGAATCCTAACACGGGGTCTACTGGAGCCAATCCCAGCCAACACAGGGGGTAAGGCAGGAACCAATCCCAGGTAGGGCACCAACCCACTGCAGGACACACACACACCAAGCACACACTAGGGCCAGTTTAGGATCACCAATCCACCTAACCTGCATGTCTTTGGACTGTGGGAGGAAACTAGAGCACCCGGAGGAAACCCACACAGACACGGGGAGAACATGCAAACTCCGGGAAGCAAACCCGGGTCTCCTTACTGCGAGGCAGCAGCGCAACCACTGTGCTACCGTGCTGCCCAAATGTGGTATTAAGAGCTATAATTGGATTTGAGAAATCTCAAGCATCATCTAGTTAGGGTTATCAAGATGGCGCCGACTGTTGAGGCGCTCCGTCAGCCGCTCTGGCTTTTTTGTTTCTTATTAGTCCTGCTTTTTCCTCGGCTTACCTGTTCCTGTGATGCTCTTCTTGACTCGATCATTTCTTATGATCGCCTCACCCTTCTGGCTCTTCGAACGAGTGTGGGGATTTCTCAACATCTGACCCCTGAGTTCAGTCAAGCCTTTGGCCGACTGTTTGAGGAAGTCCCAGCTTTCCTCATCACTGCCTACGGCTTGGCCGGTCGCCGATGGAAACGCCGCCGCCGGGGTAAGCGCGGTGGCACCAGGGCTCAGCTCCGAGCTTCCCGGATCCTCTCTAGGAACAACTCTCCAGGCTCCCAACATGAGGTAATGTTGCCGGAATGCCATTTGCCCTCGGACGCTCCGATGTACCTCCCTGCCTCGCTCCGTCACCGCTGCCGGGGGGTGAACTTTAACAATCTACGCCGTATCATGACAATATCAGCCGCCACGGCTGGTACGTCTCTGTTGACGTCCTCCCAGCCGGTTCGTTTCGCGCTGATAAATGCCAGATCGGTCGTGAACAAAACTTTCATCCTGAAAGACTTTTTTCTTTCTAATGGCCTGGATTTTTTATGTACCGCTGAAACCTGGTTTTACCGGCGAGCGCTCCCACTCACTGAAGTTTTGCCTCCGGGATGTTCCTTTATCAACACGCCGAGCGCAGCGCGGTGGCTTATTGACCTTATTTAAATCTGATTTTATTTGCAACCGCCCTTCCTTTCCCCTTTCATTTTCCCCTTCAACTTTTGAGCTCAGTATGTTTGAACTAGTCTGCTCACCACCGCTGCTGTGCACACTCATTTATCGCCCTCCAAAATACAATAAGAACTTTTTAGATGAATTTGCAGCTTTCCTGGCTGATATTACCTGCAGATATGATCGCTTCCTTTGTTTGGGTGATTTTAATGTCCATGTCTGCTGTCCCCTTAATCCTCTAGCAAAAGACTTTCTGGACATTATTGACTCCTTTGGTCTCTCTCAACTAGTGAACAGACCAACACATGGACAGGTTCACACACTGGACCTGGTTCTTTCTCGCGGTCTCAGAATCAGTGACTTGGACATTCTGCCTCCCAGCTTTTCTGATCACTCGCCTGTTCTGTTTAATCTGGATTTGGTCTCTGTTGAGCATGGTAAATCCACCACCACCCGTCCCTCCCGTGTCATTCCCCTCTGCTGCTGAAGATTTTACAGCTGCTTTTCACCAATCTCCACATCATGTGAATCCACGGATGCTGATGTTTTATTGCAAACTTTCCACACTTCCTGCTGTTCTGTGATGGATGTCGTAGCCCCACTCAAACGGAGACAATCCAAAGTCAAGCATGACCCATGGCTAAATGAACAAACTCGCTCCATCAGGCAAAACTGTAGGCGGCTAGAACGTAAATGGAGGAAAGATGGTCTCACTGTTACCTTCGACTGCATGAGAGACGCGTGGTCCCAATACCAGAGAGCGGTCAGAGGTGCAAGGAACCGTTTTTTCGCTGACATCATCTCAAAAAACTCTGGCGATCAACGTGTCTTATACAAAACACTAAATGCTGTCCTCTCTCCAGCCGTAACTGTTTTCTCTGCTGCCTCCACTGCTCTTTGTAATCAGATCCTCACGTTTTTCTGGATAAGGTCACGAACATTAGATCCCAGATCTCCATTTCTTCTTCTGGCTCTGTTGATTTAGCCGCTCCTGCACGGTTCCCTCACCAGCTTTGAACCTATTTCGCTCCCCCATCTGGAAAAATCGTTGCCTCAATGAAGCCTTCGGGCTCTCCGGACGATGTGGTGCCGTCCAGACTGCTGAAAGATGTGTTTCCTGTGATTCGATATGATGTCCTAAAGATCATAACTAGTAGTCTATCCTCGGCTATAGTTCCTCATGCTTTCAAACACGCAGTTGTACATCCAATTGTGAAAAAACCTGATCTTGACCCTGCCATTCTTTCCAATCTTCGTCCAATCTCCAAACTACCTTTCTTGTCAAAAATACTAGAAAAGTAGTTTATGAGCAATTAACTCATCACCTACAGGACCATCAGGTAATGGATCTTTTTCAGTCAGGCTTTAGGCCCCAACACAGCATAGAAACATTTACGTGTCCTAAATGACGTCCTTTTGGCATTGGACTCAGGATTCCACGTGGTTATGGTTCTTCTCGACTTATCTGCTGCTTTCGACACAATCGACCACGACATCATGATCTCCCGACTCGAATCCTGGGCTGGTGTATCTGGCTTAGCCCTCGACTGGTTCAGGTCATATTTCTGCAACAGGACTCTCAGAGTCATGCTAGACGATTTTTCATCTGAATCAGTCCCACTCCCATGTGGGTCCCCAGGGTTCCATTTTAGGGCCACTACTTTTTCAATCTACATCCTGCCTTTAGGTGCAATTTTTAGAAAGCATGCAATTTCATATCACCTATATGCTGACGACTGCCAAATTTATTTCTCCCTCAAGCCAACTGACTCCACCAAACCTCTCCTCGACTGCCTATCTGACATTAAGGACTGGCTGGCTGTAAACTTCCTTCACCTGAACGATTCAAAAACCGAGGTCATTGTTTTAGTCCCGACTGCAAACAGGCTCCACCCCTTGGCCTCGTTTCTCTTCCCATTCCAGTAACTTCGTCTGTCTCTGTATCAAAATGGATACGTTCCTGAAAATGGATGCTCAAGTCAACAGCACAGTAAAATCCTGCTTTTTCCATCTAAGGCGAATCGCCAAACTCAAGCCTATTCTTTCTAACCACCTCCTGGAATCAGTAATTCATGCATTCATTACGTCCCGGCTTGACTACTCTAATTCCTGCCTTTTTGGTATCAGTAAAGCCACACTTTCTAGACTCCAACTGGCTCAAAATGCGGCTGCAAGGCTTCTAACTGGAAGTAGCAGAATCCAACACATTTCACCAATTTTGAAAACCCTTCACTGGCTGCCGGTTAGATTCAGAATCGATTTTAAGATTCTCCTCCTAACCTATAAGGCATTAAACGGTCTAGCCCCCGCCTATTTGAGTGTCTTGCTCCATTGTCACAATCCCCCTCGTGTTCTTAGATCCACAGATCAGCTGCTCCTAACCGTTCCCAAGGCACGTTTTAAAGCTCGTGGTGAAAGGGCTTTCTCCGTCTGTGCACCCAGGCTCTGGAACTCCCTGCCCTTAGTGGTTAGGCAAGCGCTTCAGTCACCACATTCAAATCACGCCTAAAAACGCACTTCTTCACATTGGCTTTTAATTCTTAACCTGTTTCATTTTCCACTTGACTTTTGCCATTCTCTCTATTTTATTTGGTCCCTTGACCTGTTTTTAGTATCTCTGTTTTAATTCTCTCTTAATGTTTATTTTTAATATTTTGCTTTTAGTCCTGCTTGTTGTAACTGTACAGCGCTTTGGTCAGTTGTAATGCTGTGTTTTTAAGCGCTCAACAAATAAATATGGTATGGTATGGTATGGTATCTAAACTTACTCATTCCAACTGTACAGTAAATCCACACAGTACACATCTTGGTTATATTTTTGTTCATTTGTTTGTCATTCATTTATTTATGGAACCTTCTTATTCTGTTCCAGGTCATAACGGGTAGGAGCTAATCCCTAGATCAATATTGGCAAAACAGTAGCCAACTACAATTGAAGATCCATGCCATCTCAGGGCACTGTGACATACACAATCAAAAAGATCAGTTCAAAGTTGGAAATGAACTAAATCTGCTCATTTTTGGGGTGTATGAGACCATGAAATCAAAAATAAACATTTTACATAATAAATAATCCACAGAAAGTGATTGGACAAAGACTCACACTCCCAAGTAAATAGCTGTGATTAAAAACTGAATCAATTTGTTACTTTATAATTTCCGTCATATTGAGCATCCACTCATCCACTTATTTTTCAAGCACGTTTTTGGATTACAGGTGGTCAGTGTCTTTACCATTTCCATCAAGCATAATATAAAAATCAACTTCCACAGGATGACAGTCCAAAACAGGACACACTCAGGCACACACCAAGAGTGGTAATATAGGTTTGTCAATCAATCTTTTTTATACCGTATGTCCTGAAACAAAAAGACACAGGCAGAACATAAAAAATCTATACAGATAGTGGCTAGATATCAATCTGTAAATCCTAAAAACTATTTCCACTCTTCTTGGTTCTCTTCCTCCTCAAAGAGCATTTCAGCAAAATTAGAGATCAAGATCCCTACCACAATGTTCACATTGGGTCTACAACAACTACTAAAATGAAAACTGAAAGGGAGGAATGAGGAAAATTGCATATTGTAAAATACGGGCAAAAAGAGTGTCAAAGGTTTGGGGGGATCCCCCATATACTGTATGTATCACAAGCAAATGAAATGACATCTTCACAGACAGAGTTCAAATTGGAACTGACAAAAAAGGAAATGAAGGCAGTAAATACAGTAGATTTGCAGGAAGTGATGTCATGAGTTAAAGGCATTCTGGAACTGGAAGTGACATTATGAAGAGGTGGGTTTTGAGGGTAGGAACCGGAAGTGATGTTACTATGTGGATTCTTCAGTTGTTCTGCCAGGAGAGGAAAAAAAGAGCTCGAGGGCAGCACCAATCCCTGGTTCAGTGTGTAACTGCATCTATTTGAGCCCACAACTCTCTCCCAAACACACATGTGCGACATTATGTAATCTACACAGTTTCAGAGAAGAGCAAAAATTCCTTTGATCAAAATAAAATTAAGTTTTAAAAGTAATGACCTTGTTTAAGTGCTATATCTCTACACAAAGTTAGCAATTATACAAGACTGAAATGTTGAAAATCTTATCTGATTTTGAATTTTGTAGAGGAAAGCGCAGAGGACTAGATGTCCCACCCAAGATGGATGATGTTACCTTCCCAGGACGGGGCTATAAAATGGAAGCCTGCACATCAAGTCTGTATACTCTATCCATAAGTAGTCTTGTTGGGTTGCCTGGCTGGGTCCCACCAGGGGAAGCTACTGAGAATGGATTTCTTTATTCCAAGGAGCTTCCCCCTAACCTGGAAGTGCTTCTTCAGAGCAATATTGTGACTCCAAAAGTACTCTTGGGTCCAGCATAAAATGAGCCGCCTCACCTTATCCAGGAGAGCCAGAATTTTCTTGAGAGTGAAACTCACCTTGAGGGAATGGAGAAGAAAGAGAAAGAATTAATTTAAAAAAGTAAGCAGAGAACTGCTTATTTGAAGAGCCTGTAAAAAAGGTATTAGGTAAAATAATTAAAAAAAAAGTTTAATTGATTCCAGGGCTGTGTATTGCAGTTGTATTGAGGGTTTGGGTTTTTGAGACACCTCATAGGGGTTAAAAACCAAGTAAACAGTGCAACATTTAAATGAATGAGGAGACAACATTGCTTATAAGGAATAGGCTTAAATATTACCACATATGATTGTGACAAGGATATTGCTATTAGTATTGGAAATAGACATTAGTTGTCTCTTCTCCAATGCTGGTTAGACTTAGCTCATTTCATGAACATACATTATGTGTTCATTTCATTAATATCAATTAAGTGCAATAGTAAAATCTTGATTGTTGTCCGCATATTGATCTGGAAAAAATTATACACCGAATGCCCTTCCTGATGTATCCCTCCTTATTTAAAGGCTGTTGGTCCAAATAGCATTCCTGTTGAAACATGGAGCTGTTTAGGAGAGATGGCAAGTGGCGTTTTTAACCAGATTGTTTAATACAACCTTGGAAAGGGAGAGGATGCCTGAGGAGTGGGGAAGAGTACTGGTACAGATTTTTAAGAGTAAGGGTGATGTGCAGAACTGTAGTAACTACAGAGGCATAAAATTGATTAGCCTGAAATAATGGGAAAGAATAGTGGAAGCTAGGTTAAGAAGTGAAGTGATGATTAGCAAGCAGCAGTATGGTTTCATGCCAGGAAAGAGAACTACAAATGTGATGTTTCCTCTGAGGGTGTTGATGGAGAAGTACAGGGAAGGCCAAAAGGAGTTATGTTGTTTCTTTGTGGACCTGGAGGAACCATATGGCAAGGTGCCTAGAGAGGAGTTGTGATATTGTATGAAGAATTCGGGAGTGGCAGAGAAGTATGTAAAAGTTGTACAGTGTTAGTTCTGTACTTAATACGCAGAAACGCTGTACTTCAGGAGTCTTCATGCTATCGCATTTGTTCAATTGTTTGTTGACTTTGTGTGAGCTTGTTTGATGTAAGTTTATGCTTTGTTGTTAATTGTATTAGAAATATAACAATTTGTTTTTTTCTCCAAGTAATGATAAAGCTCTTAATGATGTTTTACTAATGTTTTCAGGCAACACTTTATGTCAAAGTACATTACATTTAATGTTTCAAACTATAAAAAGTACGTTCAGAAATGTTTTCTTTATTAATATAGCTTGTACAAAACATACTTGGTAATCACCATTAAAGCAGTTCATGTTGTTCATTTCTGTTCAGTGCATTTGGTACCACCATAGTGCTTTGTTAATTTCTGCTGCCATCTCCTGACCTTTTTGTGTATTACCTGTTTTTAGCATTCTGTTGTCTTTTATTTTTTTGTGTTATTTAATGTTGTTGTATATGTTCTGTTTCAGAAACCCCACTCACATTTATCAGCAAAAATATTTAGCTTTACAAAGCCATTACAACAAATCATTACTTTGTAATGTTCAGCAGTTAATTGAGTCAATCTATATTAATTCTGGTCAGCTTCATCCTCCTTTACTAGGGATTAGGATATGGTGCAATATACACACCAGTTTAATGAATGTACTGTTTAACAAAGTGGTCCTTCAAACTGTTAGAGTGGGTGTGTGCCATTTTATGGGGCTCCTAAGGACCACTAGGCTGAATATAAAGAGCAAACCCTCATTTCATCCAGGACCCCAAAAATTGCCAGTTCCCAATTATGCCTGGAAGTTAGCTTCAGCTGAAGTAATGATAATAATGATAATTGATTATGTTTATATAACGCTTTTCTCATTATTCAAAGTGCTTAGACAGATGGTAACCACCCGCTGCTGGTTTCACTAACACCTCTTCCAGCAGCAGCTAAAGCTTTTTCATCGATGATCTGCCATCCAAGTACTGGCCAAGCCAGAACATGCTTAGCTTCAGGTGGATGACCTTTTCTGAAGTGCATGTGGTATGTTGCAATGATTTGAGAAGTAATATATATATATATATATATATATATATATATATATATATATATGAATATATACATACAGTGCATCTGGAAAGTATTCACAGCGCATCACTTTTTCCACATTTTGTTATGTTACAGCCTTATTCCAAAATGGATTAAATTCATTTTTTTCCTCAGAATTCTACACACAACACCCCATATTGACAACATGAAAAAGTTTACTTGAGGTTTTTGCAAATTTATTAAAAATTAAAACAACTGAGAAATCACATGTACATAAGTATTCACAGCCTTTGCTCAATACTTTTTCGGTGCACCTTTGGCAGCAATTACAGCCTCAAGTCTTTTTGAATATGATGCCACAAGCTTGGCACACCTATCCTTGGCCAGTTTCGCCCATTCCTCTTTGCAGCATCTCTCAAGCTCCATCAGGTTGGATTGGAAGCGTCGGTGCACAGCCTTTTTAAGATCTCTCTAAAGATGTTCAATCGGATTCAAGTCTGGGCTCTGGCTGGGCCACTCAAGGACATTCACAGAGTTGTCCTGAAGCCACTCCTTTGATATCTTTGCTGTGTGCTTAGGGTTGTCGTCCTGCTGAAAGATGAACCGTCGCCCCAGTCTGAGGTCAAGAGCACTCTGGAGCAGGTTTTTATCCAGGATGTCTCTGTACATTGCTGCAACCATCTTTCCTTTTATCCTGACTAGTCTCCCAGTTCCTGCTGCTGAAAAACATCCCTACAGCATGACGCTGTTACCACAATGCTTCACTGTAGGAATGGTATTGGCTTGGTGATGAGCGGAGCCTGGTTTCCACCAAATGTGATGCCTGGCATTCACACCAAAGAGTTTAATCTTTGTCTCATCAGACCAGAGAATTGTGTTTCTCATGGTCTGAGAGTCCTTCAGGTGCCTTTTTGCAAACTCCAGACGGGCTGCCATGTATGTGCCTTTTAATAAGGAGTGGCCTCCGTCTGGCCACTCTACCATACAGGCCTGACTGGTGGATTGCTGCAGAGATGGTTGTCCTTCTGGAAGTTTCTCCTCTTTCCACAGAGGACCTCTGGAGCGCTGACAGAGTGACCATCGGGTTTTTGGTCACCTCCCTGACTAAGGCCCTTCTCCTCTGATCACTCAGTTTAGATGGCCGGACAGCTTTAGGAAGAGTCCTGATGGTTTCGAACTTCTTCCGCTTACGGGTGATGGAGGCCACTGTGCTCATTGGGACCTTCAAAGCAGCAGAAATTTTTCTGTAACCTTCCCCAGATTTGTGCCACGAGACAATCCTGTCTCAGAGGTCTACAGACAATTCCTTTGACTTCATGCTTGGTTTGTGCTCTGACATGAACTGTCAACTGTGGGACCTTATATAGACAGGTGTGTGCCATTCCAAATCATGTCCAATCAACTGAATTTACCACAGGTGGACTCCAATTAAGCTGCAGAAACATCTCAAGGATGATCAGGAGAAACAGGATGCACCTGAGCTCAATTTTGAGCTTCATGGCAAAGGCTGTGAATACTTATGTACATGTGCTTTCTCAGTTTTTTATTTTTAATAAATCTGCAAAAACGTCAGGTAAAGTTTTTTCACATTGTCATTATGGGGTGTTGTGTATAGAATTCTGAGGAAAAAAAATTAATTTAATCCATTTTGAAATAAGGCTGTAACATAACAAAATGTGGAAAAAGTGATGCGCTGTGAATACTTTCCAGATGCACTGTATATATATATATATATATTAGGCCCCGGCGGCTGGAGCCCGGCCGGGCGCTAGGAGGCGTGAGGAGGGCTTGTGCCTCCTCCAGACCGCGAGGCGTCCGTCCCTGGTTCTGTTGGGGCCACGGGTTGAGGGCATGGAAGCCCTTCCCTGTAGGGGCCCGTGGTCACCGCCAGGCGGCGCCCCGATGCCGGGTTTATACCGTCGCGGTTGCCGGTCGGGCAGGAGCCCGGCCGGGCGCTTTGAGGACCGGAGGAGGCGAGTGCCTCCTCCAGACAGAGTGGGGGCGTCCGTCCTGGTTAGGCAGGGGCCTCGGGTACAGGGCTTTGAAGCCCAGCCCTGTAGGGACCCGTGGCCACCGCCAGGCGGCGCCCCGGTGCCTAATTATCCCGGGAGCCCGGCACTTCCGCCACACCAGGAAGTGCCGGGGGGAAGACTTTGTGTGGCACCCGGAGAGCTGCCAGGAAGACGGCCGATACTTCCGCCACGCTTGGGCGTGGCTAAGGACGGAAACACCTGGGGCTCATCCGGGGCATTATTTAAGGGGCCGCCTCCCTCCAGTCAGGGGTGGAAGTCGGGAGGAAGTAGACGGAGCTGGAGAGCGGACAGGAGGCGGCCAGGACAAAGGCACAGAGACTGTGGGCCCTGGACTTTGGGGGATTCAGTGCCAAGGGCGCTGGGGTTGTGAGTGCACGTGACATTTATATATTATTGTACATAGTGTAAATAAACAGTGTGATGGGTGAGAAAACGTTGTCCGTCTGTCTGTGCCGGGGCCAGGTTTCACAATATATATACAGTTAGGTCCATAAATATTTGGACAGAGACAACTTTTTTCAAATTTTGGTTCTGTACATTACCACAATTAATTTAAAATGAAACAACTCGGATACAGTTGAAGTGCATCACCTGATCTTAACCCAATTCGGCATGCATTTCACTTGTTGAAGACTAAACTTTGGACAGAAAGGCCCACAAACAAACAGCAACTAAAAGCTGCTGCAGTAAAGGCCTGGCAGAGCATTAAAAAGGAGGAAACACAGCATCTAGTGATGTCAATGAGCTCAAGACTTCAGGCTGTCATTGCCAGCAAAGGGTTTTCAACCAAGTATTAGAAATGAACATGTTATTTCCATTTATTTAATTTGTCCAATTACTTTTGAGCTCCTGAAATGAAGGGATTTGGTTAAAAAATGCTTTAGTTGCCTCACATTTTTATGCAATCTTTTTGTTTAACTCACTGAATTAAAGTCTAAAGTTGGTAGCCAAACAGCTCCACTCTCACTTATCCCTGAATAACCTGTATGAACAATTCCAGTCTGGTTTCCGCCCACTCCATAGTACAGAAACTGCATTAATCAAAATAACTAACGATCTGCTCATGGCAGCAGACTCCGGCTTACTCTCTATCCTCATACTACTTGATTTGAGTGCGGCTTTTGACTCCATTTCTCATTCCATTCTTCTCAATAGACTATCTTCCATTGGTGTCACCCACAATGTCTATAACTGGTTCACATCCTACCTTTCTGGCCGCTCCCAATTCATACAGCTCAAATCATTTTCATCTCACTCTGTATCCGTTACCTCAGGAGTGCCTCAAGGCTCTGTCCTGGGCCCCCTTCTGTTCACCATCTATCTCCTTCCTCTGGGCAATATTTTCAGGAAATATAATATCCATTTCCACTGTTATGCAGATGACACCCAGCTTTATTTTTCAACTTCACCCACAATCACCCTCCCACCTACCACCCTTACTGACTGTCTGGCCGAAATCAAAAACTGGTTTACATTTAATTTTCTTAAACTCAACAGTGATAAAACAGAGATCCTTCTTATTGGTACAAAATCCACATTATCCAAATCCCATAACTTCCCTATTATAATTGATAACTGTACTTTATCCCCCTCCTCTCAGGCCAAAAGTCTTGGTGTCATCTTGGATAATAACCTCTCCTTTCTTTCACACATCAATACTATTACACGATCTGCCTACTTCCACCTACGTAATATCAACCGTCTCGCCCTCTCTCACCCCCACTCTGCTGCAGTTCTTGTTCATAGCCTTGTCACCTCTCGCCTTGACTATTGTAACTCTCTTCTTTTTGGTCTCCCTCAAAAAACTCTTCACAAACTTCAATTAGTCCAGAACTCAGCCGCCCGTATTATCACGAGATCTCCTTCTACTCACCACATCACTCCTGTTCTGCATCAACTTCACTGGCTCCCTGTCAAGTTCCGCATCGAGTTTAAAATCCTTCTGCTAACCTTTAAAGCTATTCATGATTTAGCCCCCCCATACCTGTCTAACCTTCTCCACATCGTCACCCCTTCCCGTACTCTTAGATCATCCTCCTCAATTAAACTGACTGTTCCTTCCGCTCGTCTTTCCACAATGGGGAACAGAGCTTTCAGTCGTTCTGCCCCCCGACTTTGGAATGCATTGCCTCCTGAGATTAGAAACATTAATTCATTCTCTCTGTTTAAGTCTTCAGTTAAAACTCATCTTTTTAAACTTGCCTTCTCTATGTAAACACTGTACTGTATTGTGTGTTGGGTGTTGTGTAAAGTGTACGGTGTCCTTGAGTGTTTGAAAGGCCTATAAATAAAATGTATTATTATTATTATTATTATTATTATTATTATTATATATATATATATATATATATATACATGTATATCTATATATATGCAATTCAGTGTTTATCTGTATGTCTGTACTACTGTCCGCTTTCAAGAGGGAACTACTTAACGGATTTAGATCGGGGTTTTTTTTATAATTTGCTTGAACATCCCAGTCGATTTTACGGCTTCTTTTATCATGCAAAGTATCAATAGTTCAGTTCAAGCACCGATTTATTCGCGCGAAACCAAGAGACAGGCTGTGGACTGAGGGGATGGCGAGGCGGGACCTCAGTGGTAGGTAGCCAGACAGGGCCATCCTCATTCACGTGCCAGCCTCCGTTTGAGTCACTCTACCTCTCGCCACGTGTTAAAGCGTGCCATTCCTCTAATTAGCTAGCAATGCCTGTTTGTTTAGCTGACATTATTATTTAGAGATTGTTAAAGAGAAACATTTCATGTTTTTCAGACAGAGATCACAGCTACGTGTCTTCTAGAAGGTACCTGCTTGTTGGCAGAGATATCACGGTAATGTGCTCCTCTCCCTACATGGGAGAAGCTCTCCCGTCAGACCTTAATACTATCACATACAGTGGCAATGTTTCACATTGGAGCATACCTACATTCTGCCTTGCCAGAGATACCTTGCCAACTTTTTACATTTTTAGCAAAGAGGTCACAGCCACATTCTCGCCCGCGATAGAAAAACCAAAAATATTGTGTATCAAGAGGCCCTCAGATACGAAAGCTATCAATATAAATTCTTCTCAATACAAATTATTACATTTTTAAAAAAAATTTTATTGATTTTTAAAGTTTGTCCTCTTACACTACAACGCGGGCAGAGCCACGGGTACAGCTAGTGTATATGCATATATATGCAAAGAAACAAAATTGACTGAGTTCAATGCTTTAAAGTGAAAGAGAGGCAAAGAAGATAGTCAGTCAGTCAGTCATTCTCCAACCCACTATTTCCTAACACAGGGTCACGGGGGACTGCTGGAGCCAATCCCAACCAACACAGGATGCAAGGCAGGAATCAATCCCAGGCAGGGTGTCAACCCACCACAGGCTAACAAGATAACAGATCTAATAACTGCTTGTGTATATGGGTGACAAATCAGGCTAAATATGATGTTTCTCATCATCTTTACTACTGAATAGCAGGTTGCTTTGCTCTATAAGCTCAGCTAGACTTGTAAGAAACGCGCACATTGAGGAGAAGAACAGCAGCTTCAATGAGCTTACCGGCACATTTCAGGATCTCATCATTCTGGGGTTCTGCTGAGGTGGACCAGAAAATCTTCCAACTGAATATCTATTTACCTTCTGAATTTCATTGAAGGTGAGTCCTGATATTCAATTCTGTAGCTAATTGGTCATAATATGTTAAAGTAGATAATGAAGAGTTTGAGAACAGTTTACTGAAAATAAATATAAAGATGATACAAGCTGGAAGTGGAGAAAATACATAAAATAACAACATAGCAAATGTTTCTTGGTGCTTCTGAAGAGTTTGTTGTACAATTAAATACTGTCTTCAGGAGCAATGATATATTTATTACAAAATTAAAGGGATATTTAAACACAAAAAAAAAAAATAAAAACACTTTGGCTAACTTTCATGCTGATGCTCCTACTTTATATAGTGTAAGTAAAGGTAATGTAACTGCAGTAATTATACACAATTACAAGAAGTGATTTATCCTACTGATGGGAACATGAAACTGTGTTCACAGTGGGCTTTTAGCTGCACAGGACTTTCAAGGCCACACGGAAGTAGTGTTTGCAAAATGCCAACATGATTTTATAATAGCTCCTGAGCTCTGCAGGACAGGGAATGCCTGAGGTGTTTTGAACGAGTTCTCACTAACATCAGAATTTTAATGACTCTCTGCTGCTGTCAAACGTTTTCTTTCTTTTTACTATTTGCCATGCCTCCTCTTCTGCTGACATGTCTATCTAAACTCTGTTAAATGCAGGTGTTTGGTGAGGTATGCTGTTGCTCAACTGTGCTTACAGTGAAACCTCTTCATGTGCAAAGCACTGCTTTTGAAGGCATGTTGAGCAGCACAAAACTGGTGGAAACATTGATATTTCTTTCATGTTTAATAAACTAGATTTAAATTGAAAATTAATGTGCTTTATTTGTGAAATGAAAGATCTGTGTATGAATGCTTTTGTTATAATTAGATACTTCATTACTAGCAACATACTTTTTGTTTGTAAATAATATATTCTCTGTTTGTTAGTTTTTTATGCTAATGCATATTAGTCTGTTGTTTTCTATTGTTAGTTTGATAGTTATACATTAAATTTCTTCAATTTCAACCTAATCCCTTTACTTCAGTTTAAGCTGCCATCATATTTGGACGTTAAGAAGGCTTTGTGTGAATATCTATGTTATCAGTTTAACGTTTCTTCGAGACTGAAGAAAATGTTTAAACTGGTGAAAAGACCCATACGAGTATGAAGAACTGACAGGCTGGTGGGGCTTCTCCCAAATAAATTGTGAGCAAAAGCCAGAAATCAAAATGAATATATGACATAGACCAAATAAATCAAGGTTGAAAGACTTCTGACTCTTGAATTGTGGAACATATTGTATAATTGTAACAGTATGAATCTCAGAGTATTGGCTTTACTTACTACAATATTTGGATCTACTCTCCTCCACATTATATTTAATGTGTTCATTAGTAGGGCATTCTTAGATATTAGAGATGACATGAGCCCATCCTAAAAAAGACAAAAGACATTCTCTGCTGTGTTTGTTCTGCTGTGTTCTCACTGTGAAAAACTCTGCATCCCATTTATGAAGTACTGTAGATCTGGAAATGTAACATGCAAAAATTTTACTAAAAGTGCTGTAAGATATAAAGTGACATATTCATCCATACATCCATTATCTAACCTGCTATATCCTAACTACAGGATCACAGGGGTTTGCTGGAGCCAATCCTGGCCAACACAGGGCGCAAGGCAGGAACAAATCCCTAGACAGGGCACCAGCCCACCGCAGGACACACACAAACACACACACCAAGCACAATTTAGGATCGCCAATGCACCTAAACTGCATGTCTTTTGACTGTGGGAGGAAACCAGAACACCCAGAGGAAACCCACACGGACACGGGGAGAACATGCAAACTCCATGCATGGAGGACCTGGGAAATAAAACCCAGGTCTCCTAACTGCAAGGCAGCAGCATTATTATTGCACCATCATGCCGCGCTAAACTGACATATGTAAAGAACAATAAGTCAGGTGTGAAAACCTTTCTGTTATGAAATGAAAACACTGGGGAGGAAAATGTCAACTGAACCTATAGAATGAACTGTATTCTACTGTTCCACAGTGTGGGACTGTGTCAGCGTATATTTACAAAGGCAATGAAAAGGTTAAAGGTTATTAACACACTGAAAAGGAAAGTTTAAAGACACAATGTTTTGGCTGGAGGCTATAAAGCTGAAACATTGTACCTTTAACCTTTATTTTTTTTCCAGTTGATAAAAATAACCTATGTGAGCTGGCCGAACACAGGTTCAAACAAAGCTGGAACAAATCACAAATATTTGGGACACCAGCCAGGTAATCCCTTTTAATTCTCACAAATCTCTTAATAAACTGGTCTCATCAAAAGACAAATTAGTGGAAGCACCTGGTCTTTTAATAAGGGCCAGAAGAGACGGAGCTAATTTCCTTCATTGGGAGGTTTCTGGGAGCTGTTGAGGAGAAAATGACACAAAGTTACTGACAGCACCCACTCTTGCCCTGGTGGGTTACCGTTTACCTCGAATGAGCCAGCAAGGAGATCCTCAGATGCAAATGCATGACACCTTTAAGCTTATTTAAAGCAGAGGGGACTGGGCAGTCTAAAGGTCTGGAATCCCTACAGATTTTATTTTTTTCTCCAGCCGTCTGGAGTTTTTTTTTTGTTTTTCTGTCCACCCTGGCCATCGGACCTTACTCTTATTCTATGTTAATTAATGTTGACTGATTTTATTTTCTTACTGTGTCTTTTATTTTTCTATTCTTCATTATGTAAAGCACTTTGAGCTACTTTTTGTATGAAAATATCCTATATAAATAAATGTTGTTGTTCTTTTTATGCATGTTAACACTTTAACGGTTTTTCACTGAAAAACATTTTACAAGTCTAATAGTGTGGCTCTCAATGTTATAATATATGTTTCCAGACAACAACATGACAGGGCAGCAAAAGGTTCCTGGGGTATTTGGAGTCTGAGACAGTGTAAAATACTTTATTCTAGTCATACTGTAAATGTGCTGTATGAATGGACACTGGGCTCCATTGATGAACCGACTCATTTTAACACCTGCCTCAGAGTTTTGAATTATGCTAAATACAGCTTCCACACCTCGCTGTGATGCAACTAATAAGTATGTTGTCCACTGTGCACCTACATACATTAAAGGAACAAACTGACTCTCCTTAACCTGTTAAGGTGTTTTTGAGCCTTCCAAACAAGATGCATGATGTTGAGGGACCACCAGAGATTATAAGTGCTGTGATCACCTAAGAGCATAAAGCTACTCATTCTTTCCACAGAAAGCCTTTAATGTCAATGCATAGTTACACAAGCCACTCCAAATCTATGCAACACAGTTCATGTTTATGCTTACAGCCACACGTATAAGAAAAACTTTGTGTAACTGGAAAAACAAGCTGTAAGACCAGCAGTTCATCTAATATTCTCTAAAACTAAAGCAGTGTATTGTTTTTAAAAAATCAAGTGAACCATGAAATGATTATTTCTTATTTTGTTCAGGAATATCTAAACACAGCAGGCATTATAGGTTAGAATAATAAATATGTAAAGCCTAAAAGGGTTCACAAGTCAATATTTTGCATTAATGTCACAACAAATGTTATTATGTCTGAGCTCCTGGTGACTGGATTGGAAGCCTAGCTGACTTTCTACTTTAGGATTATTATTATTATTATTATCTATCCATTTTCTAACCCGCTGAATCCGAAAACAGGGTCACGGGGGTCTGCTGGAGCCAATCCCAGGCACAAGGCAGGAACCAATCCTGGGCAGGGTGCCAACCCACCACAAGACACACAAACACACCCACACACCAAGGCCAATTGAGAATCACCAATCCACCTAACCTGTATATCTTTGGATTGTGAGAGGAAACCGGAGCGCCTGGAGGAAACCCACGCAGACACGGGGAGAACATGCAAACTCCACGCAGGGAGGACCCGGGAAGCGAACCCGGGTCTCCGAACTGTGAAGCAGCAGCGCTACCACTGCACCACCATGCCGCCCTATTATTATTATTATTATTATTATTATTATTATTATTATTATTATTATTATTATTATTATTATTTCATAAGAGTAGGTGTAGAACAGGAGTCCCCAAATCCAGTCCTGGGGGGCCCCAGTGGCAACAGGTTTTCATTCAAACCCTTTTCTTAATTAGTGACCTGTTTTAACTGCTACTTAACTTCTATTCAATTCATTTTATTTGACTTGCTCTTGAAGACACAGACCCCTTAATTGTTTCTTTTTCCTTAATTAGCAGCCAAACAATAATGAGATATAAAATGAACCAAAACATGACCAGCAAACGTGTCAATCATACAATATCTGAAAATAAACAAAGGTGAAGGTCTCAGGAATGCTGATCTGCTCAGGTCACCAAAACATTTTAACAGTGCTCTTAGAAAAGAGAAAATCAACAATTTCGGAAATGTATGCTATTGCACAATGAGAGCAGCAACAAGCCATGGAATTAAAGAGCGAGTTTAATTAACAACACGAATCTGAACCTAATTAAGCAACTGGTTAGAATGAAATTGGTTGGAGTTTGAGGCCCTGGCTTAAATGGTCTTCTGTTGGCTCACTCACTTCACATTTGATTTCTGTTTGGGTGCCATTTAAGGAAAGAAATGAAGCAAATCAGAGGAATAAATCTTAAAAAAACAAGACAATTAAAATGAATACATAATAAGTTAATTAACAGCATAAACAGTGCACTAATTAAGAAAAGGGTTAGGATGAAAACCTGCAGCCACTGGGGCCCTCCAGGACCGGGGTTGGGGACTCCTGGTGTAGAACAAGTAAAAGTTTATTTACAAAACCCAGAAATGACCAAAGCTTGTTCCAAAATGAATGGATGTACTGAATATTGCACTAATGTTAAATTTTGTGATTTATTATCATACACCTTAATAAAATAAAAGTTTGATGAGTCAATGAAATGGCTAGGAATCCTAAATAGTCATATGGTTAAAGTTTGGAGTTTAGTTTATTGTGATTTGACTATGTAGCTACTGTATGTGTCCAAAGAGCAGAAAACGTTTGGATCACAGAATAGAGAATATTACGGACTTACCACTGTCTCCAACAAAGCTACTACCGGTATGTCATATACTCTGCAGTTTTCTTAAAAAAATAACATAAATTGATAAGACAAGGAATGTGGAATGAGAAAGCTGCCACGTTTCCCCCATTATTATAAACAGTGGTTATTTTTTAAAACTATGGAATAGTTTGAGATCAGGGCATTGCTAAGCTGTCATCCTGGGGTGGACATTGGATAGGTAGGAAGGACAACTAAATGCAAAATTAGCTAAAAACATATTTTTTACTGATTTTTCATTAGGTGGGCCTTACCCACCCTTCGCAAACTTATTACTTTTATCTTGTTTGCGCCCCCAGACTTTTGGTGCATGCTGGGACTCTACCTGTAGTGTTCTTCACTTAAGGTTACATATTCTTCACAAGGAATAAACATTAGAGGAATATGAGTTTTCCAGTGAAAAAAGTAGCCATGCCAAGAAATCTCCTGTTATCTAAGAGTGATAAGGGCAGAGTCTTTACATAACTGCATAACTTTTTAGTTCAGAGAAATGATTTAAGATTGACACCATATATGAAGTTGAAGGTGGGAAGTCACAGACCTGAGTGAGTGTGACCTGCAATGGACTGGAACCACCAACCTATCCCCTCAACTGTAAAAGTGGGATCGAGTGTGTTTTGTGACCCACAGAGAAAGTTGCATAGCACAAAATATGTCAAAAGTAAAAAACAATCAATGTGAGCACAAGGATTGATTAACAGAGTAAGAATATTCTAGGAGTGCCCAAACAGAACCACCTGTGCAGGTGCCCAGTACACTCAGATTAAAATCACCTTTACTATGCTTTCAATTTTCTAAAGAACTGGGATCAATTTTATTTTTCCATAGCCCCTGTTTATAAGTATAACAGAATGCAAACAGCTGATAAGTGCAAAAATAAATCAAATGCAGAAGTACTAGATAAAATCATGGACAAAATCGAAGCAAGTCCCAGGGAGTAGCTGAGTAACAATAAATATTAAACTTGGAGCAAAAGAAACTGAGGGAGTGTTTCACTTAAAATCAGAAGACAGCTAAAGCTCAGGGCGTGATCAGAGCTCTCAGTCAGAAGAGAGTCAGGGTCAGAATTGGGAATTCAAATAAAATTAATATTTGTGTTCACAAGGATCATCAGGTGGCAGAGAGAGCCTGCTAGAGTCAGTTGCCAAGCTGTACAAGCTACCAACAACAGAAACAAACAGACGGAGGAAAGTCTTCAGATGGCATTGACTTGGAACAAACAGAAATGGGACAGGCATTGATTCTGAGAGTCAGTCACAGATTCAAAAACATGTATGTATCCAACTATGTCCTCTTGTTCTTGTTGAACTCATTTTAAACTCACAGCCTTGATGAACTGTACTAATTCCCTTCGTAATTTTAAACACTTCAATCATGTATCCTCTTAATTTTATTTTGCTTAAACTGAAAAGGATCAGCTCTTTTAATCTTTCTTCATAATTCAGCCCATTTAGCCCTGGAATCAGATGAGTCGCTCTTCTCTGTACTTTTTCTAGCTCTGTTATGCCCTTTTTGTAGCATGGGGACCGAAACTGCACACAGTATTCCAGATGAGGCCTCACCAGTGCATTATAAACATTGAGCATAACCTTGACTATAATCTACACATCATGCTATATAACCTAACATCCTGTTAGCCTTCTTAATGGTTTCTGAACACTGTCTGGAATTTTACAGCATAGAGTCCACTACAACACCTAAATCCTCCTCATAAGGTGTACTCTCAGTCTTCAGACATCCCATTGCATATTCAAACCTAAAATTTTTACTTCTTATATGTAATACTTTACATTTACTGACACTAAACTTCATCTATCACAAATCTTCCCAAGCATGTATGCTGTACAAGTCCCTCTGCAATGACTCCCATTAATTATTCTGTGATGCCCAGTAAGCCTACAGTCCTATAGTTTCTTGGATCTGCCCAGTCACCCTTTTTATATAACAGGTTATTTCCAGCAATTCAGAATTTCCCCAGATTGCAGTGACTTCCTAAAAAATTGTGTCAAAGGTTTATATATATACTTGCTAACCTCTTTAAGAACTTGAGGGTAAATATTATCTTGTCCCGGATATATGTTTGATTTCAGACTATTTAATCTGAGCAGTACTCCATTTACAATTTCCAAATCAATCAGTACCTTCTTAGTAGTTCCTTTTCCTGCTGGGACATTATCTACTTCCTCATTAGTGAAGACCTCAGAAAAATGCTTATTTAGAGCATCCTCTATTTCACTGTCTATATTCCTTAATTCCTCTTTACAATTCCTGATACACTTTACTTCCTACTTAACTAGTTTTTACTACTAAAATACTGAATCTCTTTGGGGCATTTTTTTTACCTTATCCGGTATATTTCTCTCAAACTGTCTTTTAGCCTCCCTAATATCCTTCTTAATGGTTGCCCTCATGTTCTCATATGATCTTTGATTCATATTAGGGTTAGTAGTCTTATATTCTTTAGACAGCTGTTTTTTACTTTGCAAATTCATTTTTTAACTCTTTATTAATCCATTGTGGAATATTTTAAGATTTCCGATTAATTCCAATTTTAGGTATGTACCTGTCCTACATTACATGTAAAACGTTCTAAACATGTTCCACTGCTCTTCGACTGTCTCCTCACCTAAAAGCTTATCCCAGTCAATACTTCTTAGACATTGCTGCATCTGCTCAAAGCTTGCTAACCAAAGTTAAACTTAAGAGTTTTAATCTTTGTATCCGCACTCTTGCAAAACACTGAAAATTATATTATATTATGGTCACTAGACCCTAGTGGTTCAATCACCTTTACAACCTCAAGTCTATCCTGATTATTACAAAATACTAAATCTTGACAGATTTCACCCTGTGTTGGTGCTTTAACATACTGTTTTAAAAAACAGTTACTGATTACTTATAATAACTCTTGCTCTTGTGCTCCGCTGTTTGCAAGATTATCCGAGTTAATATTCGAATAAAGTCCCTCATGACTATAATATCCCCCTAAAAACTTGCCTTTTTATTACTAAAAAGATGTGTGCTGAACTTACTGTCTGTATTGGGCGGTGTAAAACGCACTGCTAAAATAAGGTCTCTTTCCCTAATGCTTTCCAGGTAAAGCCACATGTCCTCATTAAGATTGGTTTCATTGTCCAATTGAGGAAGACTTGCATTTAAATTCTGTTTGGCACCTGATCAAAAGACCTATATGAACTTGTGGAAGATCCCACTCCAAAATTGGACATTCATATGGAGACCTGGGTTGGATTCCTCGGTCCTCCCTGCGTGGAGCTTGCATGGGTTTGCGTGGGTTTCCTCTGGGTGCTCCGGTTTCTTCCCATGGTCCAAAGACATGCAGGTTAGGTGTATTGGTGAATCTTAATTGTCCCTAGTGTGTATGCTTGGTGTGTGGGTGTGTGGGTTTCCTGCGGTATGTTGGCACCCTGCCCGGGATTGGTTCCTGCCTTGCGACCTGTGTTGGCTGGGATTGGCTCCAGCAGACCACCATGACCCAGTGTTAGGATATATCGGGTTGGAAAATGGATGGGTGGATGGAAACCTTGCCATACTTTCCATAGAGTAGCAACTGACAAACAAAATCTATTTCAATAATGCCATCAATGATTTTGCCAAGATATAAGCAAGGCAATTATAATATTAATAATTTAAAGTGTAGTTAAATTTTTAGTTGTTTTCATTTTTGATATGTATTATGTTTTATTTTGTCACTGCCCCAGGCGACAAAAACTCAGATTACTCCAGTGCTCTTTTGTGAGTAATACAAAAGAGGATAGGAGATTTTTTTGTACTAAGCTCTTCAGCACTTGCACATTTCCACACTTACCTATCTGGGAGGCCAACATAGTGAATTGTACAGAAGGGAAGAGCAACAGCATTGGCATCCCAGCAGCAATGGATGGGAATCACATGTCCAGCTGTGCTGCCAAAGGACAAAATGGATTCATTCCCTCCGGGATAAGTAATGGACTCTTTCGCATTTGGGAACCACATATATGGGGCAATGGAAGACTACCTGTCACAAACAGGTTGTTTCCCCATACACTGGGTGGCAGTATTCCTTATGGTGTACCCCAGTATGGACATCTGCATTGCAATATGGGAGTTGTGGGCCTGCTCTGTTGGGTTCCATGGGGCCGCCAAGGAGAGCTGTTAGGAATTTAAGGTTTCTGCCTAGCCAGGAACAAGCAGTTGAGTCCAGTACTTCTGGGTTGTGGCTTAAAAGAAAATCTCACCAATTCATCCAGGAGTCGGAGTCGGGAGAGGAGATGGACCACACTCATCTGGGAGGAATGAAAGAGATGTGACAGATAGGGGGCGCTGTCATCCCCTTGAACCCTCAGATCAGATGCCAGACACCAGGTAAAAGACCAAATATTAAATTTATTTAGACAATGCAATGCACAAAGCACCCTCCACTCCACTATACTCATAAATCAAAATAATAATAATACAATAATCCTCCTCTCCCAGACGCGTTGTTCCCTTCCTCCCAACTCAGCTCGCCCTTCTGGGTTCTCTCACAGTCTTTTATAATTCAGGACCCGGAAGTGCTTCTGATCCCTCAGGTCATGTGATTACCCAGCACTTCCGAGTCAGGTGAAAGCTCCTTTTCTTCGTCAGCCCGGAAGCACTTTATTTCTTCCGTCCTCATGACATGAAAGTACTTCCAGTCTGTATGAAAAACAAATGTCTCTGTGCCTCCCTGCAGTGTCCCCTAGTGGCCCGACATTTTCTAGCAGAAGGAGATCTACTCTCCTGCCTTGTGTTCTTTTAAATTAGACAATGCCTCTGCAATAAATGATTCTAAAATCAGCATACTATACAAATATTTTAAATTTTCAGACCATACGTATTTGTATTAAATATGTATGTCTGTTTATTCTCAGCATTTATATGAAGGCTGACGATGCATTTTTTTAGTAATTCTAATTTAGAGCTGCTGATGAGGCTGTCTACATCATTTTTTAGGTGCATTTACATATAGTGCAAGGCACACCTCTTGCCACAGCCATTTTTGTCTGTTTATCTGTCTTTCTGGCTGTCCATCTGTCTGTCTGCATGAAACAACTAGACCCTCAGTGGACAAATGTTGTTAAAATGTTACACACTTATTTTGTTTCACAGTTCAGTAACATAGTTTTATCCATCCATCCATTTACCGAATCATTATCTAAACCCTTTTAGTCTGTTGCTGGGCTCACAAGGAGCTCTTGTCTATCACAGCAGAGCATCCATCACAAGGCACATTGACACAGGGAGAAAATGCAATTTCATATTGTACATAACTGGGAGAAGGAGGTTAGGAAGTAAACTGGGCTAAAATTTTAATAAAGTTCCCCGGATCTGTGTGGTAGTTATTCTAACCAACACTACTATGTACAGTAAATTCTTCTACATTTTACATCTTTTCTAATAAATTAATTGTTCCAGACTTTGAAAGATATAATGATCCATGAGAAAGTATTACATTCTTTTCTTCAAATTTACAACACGTGTGTACATTGGGGTTAACCTTTTTTACTGCAACAGAACGCTGAAAAACATCTGGCAAAGGCCATAAAAAGTGTTCTTTTGAACTCTAATTTTTTATTGCTTTTTGTTGGTTTTTATAATCAAGTTTAAACTAACTTAAAGCTGTCTTTCTCCATGCCCTTGAGGCTTTTGTGATGGACAAAAAGCAATGCATTCTGTGAAAATGAAAAAGACAACACTTTGCATGTCATACATTGTTAGGCATTTACATCCCTTGACCCCAACATTTGTGAATGATGTATGGTAGGTTTATATCTCACTTGAGTGTGGGAATGGAAGATGATAAACATTCAGGACAGTTTCCATTATACTACATTCAAATGTCAGTCTGTCAGCAAACAGTTTCAAGCTTCTCTCCCCAGTCATTGTCCTCACAGATCTTCCTAATCTCTCTGCCCCGATGTAACTGTAGCTGAGTGTGCATTAAAGCTAGTAGTGCCAAGTAAAGTCTCTTAAAAGTGTCAGATGTGTCTTTTAGAGGATTGAAAATGGTGGTAACTTTTACCTATCTCAGTAAGGACAACAAACCCTAACAAAATCAAAAATCAAGAAATAGCTAGAAAAAGCACAACATCAAGAAATTCTGCTTATATAGAAAAGCAGTAACCAAAGTACTAAAGGCTACAAATTGGGGGAAGCAGTGTTCAATATTGTAATAGAATTTTTGTTCAGCCAAAAAGCTGGCAACAGCCATATACTGTACATATATTACCTCTGTATACAGAAAAGATGAAATTTCTTCATCATTATCCTCTATCACACTCATCAAATTATTTATAACTATCACTGCCTAACTGGTAACCTGATGAGGTTTCTTTAGATTTTAGTTTATAAGGCAACTTAAGTAGGCAGTGGAGCTGAACTTAAGTGCAGTTTGGATCACTCACTAATAAGAATGCACTCTACGGTCCCTGTTCACTATTAAAAGTGTAAGATTGTGAAGGAAAAATATGATCAGATTGCTGTTAGAATAGATATGTATTACATTTGTATTCAAATTTCAATTTAGATGATTAGCAATGCTAGCCCCTTCTTCTTCTTCTTTTACATCTTTTCCCACTTCTATTTGGGGTCGATGTGCTTGATCAGCCTTCTCCATGCAGCCCAGTCCTGCACCACCTTCCCAGTCAGACTTGTTTCTTTGAGATCTTCTTTGCTTTTATCCATCCATCTTCGCTTTGGCATCCCACACTTTCTCTTCCTTGTACTGCCATTCCCATTACTCTTCTGCCCACAGATTCATTCCCTCTTCTCATCTCTCCTCATCCCATGTTTATATCACCTCAACCTACTTCATCATACTTTCGTAGATTTCTCTCCCACTTTTGTTGTACCTCTGATTGTCTCATTTCTTATTTCATCCCTTTTTTGTAACTCCACATATCCATATAAACATTCTCATTTCTGCCACATCTAACTTGTACTGCATTCCCTTTACTGCTCATGTTTCAGGTCCATAAATCTTTGCGGGTCTTAAAAGCCTTACTTTTAACCTTCACCTTAATTATTCAATCACACAATACTCCTGATACCTTCTTCCAATTGTTACATCCACACTGCACTCTAAGGGTTATCTTGGCATCTAATTTTCCAACATGAACTACCACTGATCCAGGATATTTAAATGTATCCATTTTTTCAATATCTCTCCCTGCAGGCTAATGTCTGAATCCTGACCATCATTAAACCTCATATATACTGTCTTCTTCCTATTTATATTCAACCTTCTGTTTTCCAACGCTTTTCTTCATTTTCCAACTTCGTCTCTACTTCCTCTTTTTTTTGCCGCACATCATAATGTCCTCAACAAAAAGCAGGCAACATGGGGATTGGTCTGTTATCCTATAACTCATCACATCCATAACCAGATCAATTAGGTAAGAACTTAAAGAATATCCCTAAAACAGACCTATTTAAACTGAAATCTTGTCCGTTACCCCAACACTACTTTTAACCCAAATACTCGTTCCCTTATACATATCCTCGACAATCCTCACATACTTCTCTGGTACTACTTTCACTCTCATGCACCACAGGCCTCTTGATGTGGCACTCTATCATAAGCCTCCTGCAAATCAATAAACACCATATGTAATCCTCTCTGTTTGTCATGATGCTTCTCTATGAGCTGTCTCAGTGCAAAGTTTGCATCAATTATTCCTCTCCTTGGCAAAATTCCAAACTGCTCGTCTTCTATGGTGGTCTCTTCCTTAAGCCTTCTCTCTGAAACCCTTTCCCATATTTTCATTTTGTGTGACATCAGTCCTTAGATATTTATATTCAGTCACTAATTGTACCTCATCTCTAGGTAGGCAATTCAAAGATATAATGAGCTGGTGTTAAATGCTAAAGAAGCTTTAAGAAGTAATAACATCACACCATTTTCAAATATCTTTGGATAAAAGTGTTTGCTAAACAAATACATGTAGATAAAAAAAGAAAATGAATCTCGTAAGTTGTTTTCACACATAGAACAACCCCTCCACCTTAGCTCTAGGTGAAGTTGTTTCTCCAGATCTGTGCGGCCAAGGTTGACAAGAAAAGTGACAGCAAAGAGCTTTGATATCCTTCAGCATCAGCAGTGTCTGGCCATTTGAGAAGACACTGTCTTGATAGGATCACGTGGTTTCACAGAAATCATGAGTTATAACTGGACAGAGAATAATCGTAAAGGTCACTGTTTCTTCTTCATCAACCTATCCGCAAGAGCCTTACTCTCCCATAATTGTTTTCTTTGTGTTATTTTTTAGATTCAGAACAATGGCAAACCCAGTTCTGTTTGTCTTCAGTGATTAAAATGCTATTCATTCTTGTTTTTCCAATCTGACTGAGAATACATGAATGAGTGATTAATATACCAAAATAAACATTAAAGAAACCAAATCTTAAATCTAATCAAATAATAGAGTTTTTAAAATATGCTCAGACAGTTCATTGTCTTCTGTCAAATCAAACTTTAGTTCCATTACAGTCATACCACAAAGACATGAATATGAATGACAATCTGCATGTGATTCCATTATATTTAAAAGTGATTTTAAATGTGAAACTTTTTCACCACCCTTTGTCATAATTCATTGGTAATTCAGAGTCAGTGCCAGATTCCTAAAGTACTTTGTTACATTTAGTCTTTCTGGTATCAGAACAATGCAAGTATATCAAATATACTTAAAATGGGAAATTAATTCAGCTCCTGTTTATAAAAGAAAGACAAATACTTTAAAAATGGTGTTTATTATATTTTTGTAGACATGGATACTGGTTGTGTTTGTGCTATGTGTCTTAGTGATAAAGATAAATCTTTGAAGGAAGGACTTATTTACAGTCTTAATTATAGGCAGACTGTTCATAGTATAATGGAGTTTATTTTTTCTAAAACATCTGGGAAGAACACAAAGTCAAGGAAGAGTTGGAGTTTTTCCAAATTTTGTCTATTTAAGAACTATAAAGGTGACTGTGTTTTTGGGAAGCTTCAATGCTGCAGGAATCATCAGTAGCTTTAACTAGATCTGTGTGTAGTCAAAATCCGGTCTGTAAGCTTTGCAAACAATTCCTCTGACATCACGGCTTGGTTTTTGCTCTGATACACAAGAGCAGCTATGGGACCTTCTGCAGTCAAATGTGTGCCTTTCCTAATCATGTCTAATCAATTGAACTGACCACAAGTGCTCTCCAAACAAGGTGTAGAAATACCTCAATGATGATCAAATGAATGGATTCCACCTGGACCAATTTCAAATAACAGCAAAAGGTCTGGACATGTACATCAAAATGATATTTTTGTTTTTTACTTCTTATTTATGTGCACATTTTTTAAGTCTTGTTTTTGCTTTGTCATTCCAGGGTAATGGATGTTGCTCAATGTGGGGAAAAAGAAATCTAAACGGTTTTAGCATAAGCCTGCAACATAACAAAATGTGAAAATAGTGAAGGGGTAGGACTACTTTCTGAAGCACTATACTGTAAGTTATAAAATGGAATATTGAGGGACTCCATAAGAGACAACAGCAGAGGAGGTGAAAGACTTATCAATATAAAGTATCTCCCTATTATATTAAAAAGACTTTTCATTGTGTCTGCGTTATTTAGCCTTGGCCACTCCCCTCCACACCGCTCGCCCAATCGTTATTCCTACTGCACAAATCCTCTATTTGTCCCACCCTGTGACAAATTCAGTGCTAACTTGCCCTCCAATGCAGTCAGTTTTAATGGCAAGGCAGAAACGCAAATTATCTTGTCATGTACAGCAAATTTTAGATTATGACAGAGAAAGAGCAACAAGAGTTGTCAATGAACTTTGAAAGAAAGAAAATGAACAAAAAAGAGCTGTATGCAATAAAAATCAACAACAAAGAGAACTGTCCAATAAACGAAAAAAAGAAAAATATCCCAAACAATATTCGAACAGAAATGCAAAAAAGCAACGTTTATGCAATGTAAGTTAGAGGAAAAAGCAGTTCATAATTTGTTTTTGATGAGGCTTTAATGTAATGTCATTTTTTATTTACTTTTTATTAAATTTTATTTAATTTACTTTTTAAATTCTTTTTTACTTTTACATTTTACTATGTTTTAGTATTCCTTGATATATAAAATTGACATTTGTAGTGAAATACTCAAGCAACTGATTTTTGATCTGCAATAACTAAGGATCAAACAGTCTTTTACCACTTCCCACATACTCTTGTATATATCTCTTTAAATGCAATCACTTTCTCTAACTGAGAAGCACCTTGACCTTGACGTGGCTCAGCTGCGAGAATGCAGACACTCAAAAACTGCCCCCCTGGGGTTGGCGAGCGATGTGAGCAAGGGCCGGAGCCCCCTAGTAAAATTAAATCATTTTATCTTTAAGACAGGTGCACTGGTAAACAATGATTTTAATATAATTAGTAATCTGAGCTTCAAGAACAGATCTAAGAAGAGGTATCCTAAGAATAAAAGCCAAAACTGTAACTGACCTCTGGTTGAATGCTGGATAGTAGATGTTCACAATAAGACCAGCATCAGAAGGTTTTAATTTATGGAGTGCAATAATGCCGGCTGGGGTGTAATATGCTCATCTGAAGGTATCTATGAAAGGAAACTAAAATCCTTGCAAAAAATTTATACAAACCTCATAGTTTTCTTGACCCACTTAATTGTATTTTGTATATCCCAACCCTCTGAAAGGGGAAATCCAAAATAGACACAGGTGTTGAAAGTGGAGCCCGAGCAGATTTATGAGCAGAAATAACTTGACAGTCGGGGCAGGCTCTACAAAGCTTCTCCATGTCTCGGCTCATATTCAGCCATAAAAAACGTGCTGAAATTCAATCCCTTGTCTTCTCTATGATGAGATGGCCGTGCAACAAATGGGTAGGAGCAATTTTTAAAACCGTCTCTCTAGACCACCAACTGCTCAATCCATCCTTCCCCTATTCAATCAGAAATCACCTGATATAAGAAACCATCCTTAGTCAAAATGTGTGGTGTTTTGAAATTTGGGCCCCCCTGCTCCATATTTGGCTTTATCTGGAACAGTTGTCTGCAATTGTGTAAATTATTAAATGTTGATGCCCAGCTATGAATTGCAATCTCTGATCTGTGGCAATAATAAAAAAAATAGTCACACAATCACTTATAGCATTTCACTGTACAGAAGCTTACTCCCCCACTCATTTTTAAAAGGTTTTCCGTGCTAGAAATTTGGTTTCAAATGTGTATGTTTTGACACACGTGCAAACAAGTGACAAAACCTTTTCCACTTTTCTCCCTGAAAAATCTTTACCCACAACACTCTCTGCAAGCAAGAAATGTATCCTCACTTCAACAGAACAGAGCTAAGAATCTGAGATAACATGGATTAATCTCTATTTCCTTTTGCTGTCATACTCAGGAATGTAGAAGGCTTGTTTTTTTACATTAAAAACTTCCACCATCAATCGAAGGTATTTATTTGTTAAGTTTTAAAACTTTTATTTTCATGTTTGGATCCCGGTACACTTAACCCATCTTTTAAAAGCAAATGCAAGCTAGGTCTTTATTAACTTTTCACTTTAGAGTGAAACATTATGTGCAAAGTAGCATATACCATGATTGTGAGGAAATAACTTTGAAATGAAAAATATCAAACTCCTCCTTTAAAAATGCTGATTCTGTGCATTATATTTGTGTTACTTTTTTAAGGAAAACAAAATCCCAGAACCTTTTTAATTCATTGTTCTCTTCATTTTCCATAAAAAAGCAAACAAAATTAAGCTTCAAGCTTTTGGTGGTGCAGACATGTCATTCTGCGCTACTTTCACATTTCAAAATGCGTAAAGTATAACTCTTTATTGCCAGTTTCTAATGAAGGATAATAAAAAGGATTGAGGCTAGTTGGTGTTAAATAATATTTCTCCACATGAAACTCGGTATCTTATTTCTATCAGCAGAGAAAAGTTAAATGAACAAACAGTAATTATTTAGACAGCTGAATTGAGAGAACTTTAGCAACCCGTTGGAAGTCTAAGCAAAATATAGTCTTTGGCAGGGGTTGAGGCATGGAAAAGCAGAGGCTCCTCATGCAGAAAACAGACAGAAAAGTGTTTCCTAAATGTTTGAACTAGAAGTGAAAATGGGAAGCTTAAATTTATCCTTCTCTGAACTTAAAGACTGTTACCAGAGGGATACATCTTGATTAGAGTTCTACAGGTATTGCTAGCCCATAAAGACTATGACAAAATAGAATTACTTTTAACTAATACAGTTAGTCATACATTGCAGCTTTTTATACCTAGTATAATTATCTCTTAACACTGTGTTAAGTTTTGCTAGCCAGATCTTCCCAGTTAGAAAAACGATAAACACTACACAAGGAAATTGTGAGCACTTGTGGAATATTAAATAAATAAAAAGAAAGTAACTTTTATTCACTTTGTACTGTAGGATGAATCTATCCAGTTAGAATTACTCAAAAATAAATAAGTACAACTAAGTTTACTTTAAATATAACAAAAGGGCTGAAGCATGTTATATCTGGACAGTGACTGAGAAGGCAGTGGACAGTTTAAATGTTATATTTTCAAGTGAGCAAGAGTGAATGAATAGAAAAACGAACTCAAAAATTCAGAAGTTTACAGCTTTAGACTTATCATTTCTCTCTATAATTATACATTTCATGCAAATCTTTTGCCCAAATCCTGGCCTTATCACCATCTTTGTAAAGTCTGTGTATTCTTCCTGTATCTGCATGAGTTTTCTCTGGATTTGTCAGTTTTTCACTTACAAATGTTTGACATGCAGGTTATTTTAATTGGTGGCTCTAAAATGTTGCATGTTTGTGCTTGAGTGTACCTTGCAATAGTGGGATGCACTCTTCAGTGTTGTTTCCTTCTTTGCGTCAGTTTTTAAAGGGCTTTTTGCTCCCATTAGCCCTGAACTGAACTAAGTAGACTGGCATTGGACGGATGAATAGTTTCCAAAATTAAATACAAACAGCAAATGAAAAATGTAAGCAATTTTAAGTCATAATTGTTAAAAGTGAGGAATGTAGTAGTTCACTGTTACAGAATGGATCCCCTGAGTGGAAGCCTGGAAGTCATTAGTGAAGGGATTATTAAAAGTATTCATTATGTACATTATCTACAGAGTATTGGACATGGGGGTAACAGAGCAAGATGCAGAGGACAGGAAGTTATGGAAAAAGATGATCCGCTGTGGCAACTCCTAATGGGAGCAGCAAAAAGGAAGAATAAGTTTGGGATAGATTTTGGCAAAACAAACTATCTAATTGTTACCTTGTTCTGCCACACTTGATAATTTAAGTAGAATTTTGCAGAAAAGAATAAAGTTAAAAAATCAATGACCACAATTTCTCATCTGAATGACAGAGCTTTCATCAGCAAAGAGTTTTGGAATTATACAATTCATAGCCATATACTGGTTTAACAACACCAAACCTTTAGTCTCTTCAATCAATAACTGTGTCAGCATTTCTCAACCTTTAAGTATTTGTGACCCGAGTTTTCATAACAGTTTTAATCTTGCCCCCCTAATGTTTTTTTGAAAGGAGCCCACTAATACCAATTTGTTCTTTTAAAATTAATGATATATCATAGATGCAAATTTTATTATACCTACTTAAGTTTTATCAACATTTATCTAACTCTGTATTTATTTTTCTAGTATCACAATGTAATTTAAGTTAATAAGTTTTGGTTTCAATAGATGTTTTTTTCATATTTTCGATTCATGTTTTCTTTTTTTCACATCTTCGCACCCCTCTTTTTGTTACTTCGCACCCCCCCTCAGAGTTTGAGAACCACTGAACTGTGCAATGCTGCTTTTGAACTCTTCCCATTAGTTTTCTAACATCGAACTTGATCAAACTGCATGGTAAAGTTTTACATTTTTCTGATATTCAAAATATTAAATACCTGTAAACAATACACTATTTACTAAAGAAAAATACCAGTTAAATTAAATGTATGTGTTAAACGGATTGTGCTTTTTTAGATCCTGTCTTGCACCCAATTCTATTTGAATGCATTATTGTCTGTTTACCTATGATGTGTGTGTTTATCCAAGCAAGCATTGCAAAGCTTTCAGTTTTTCTTTTTCTGTATTAAATCATGTGAGACTGCAAACTGGACTGTTATTAGTGACTGATGGTGTGTACTTCAGGGAAACCTGCCTCATGTTTGATGCCATTGTAAAAGGCTCTAGCTCTGCAAAAGTTATATAATTGGAAAATGATGATATATACATACTGTAGAATAGAGAATGAGAGATTATATAGAAACAATATACTGTAAATATCTTTCGGTTTCATAATGTAGATTTATCAATTAATTTACATATGATTCACCTTACAAATCTAATTAATTTCCTTAACAAGAAGTGCTAACCTATTTGCAATGTAATGGGCTAGTGCCTTAGGCTGGCTCTGGCCTTGCACTGATATTGTTAGGAAGGGCTCTGGCTCCCCACAACACTATAATTGGAATAGGCAGGTATGAATAAAAATGGATTAATATAACACAGGTGAAATCCCGTTATAGCGATGACCGAAATAAGAAAATTTTCAAAAAATTTCAAACATTCATACAACATCATGTTATAGCGAAACATAAATTTCAATATAATGAAGGTTTGGTTTTTTTTTTACCAAAACTGGCCACCAATGATACTGAAAAAATATCTAATGCCATGCCTACACTTTTTGATGAATCTCTGGATCCCTGCAACAGGCTGTGGCTTTCTTCTTAGACCAAAATAAAGTGACAGTCTTTTGCAAAATCTCCAGTAAGGGCAGAGAGTGAGAGTGTAAGTGTCACAACATACTAATAGCTGAATTCTAAGTGTTCCACTGAGCATATGTATGGGTATTTGTGTCATGTGTGGATAATGTACTGTTCAGTATTTATAACTGTATTTTGATTTTAAAAAAATCTAACATTTCATTTTCATTCTGTATTCATACCTGCATTTCTGTAAAAAAATTAAATCTAACATCTCATTTCCAAATTAATGTACAGAGAAGGCAGATTCAATCTCAAGACATCATTCAAAGTAGGAGGTGTTATTTCAGCAGTCAAGTTAGGAGCCTCGACATGGGGGCAAACATTCTGCTTTTGCTCTCTTTTTCAGATTAGAAGAACATCAGCAGCTTGGAATCACCACTGTGGCAGTACAGGAGAGTGTGAGGAATAGCAAGTTAAAGCCCAGTGTTAAATGTTCTTAAAATCGTCTGACAATTAGTTGTCCTACAGAGCTGTCCTTGCTCTCCTGCTGCTAGAGATGGCGAATCACCTGCAATCCCTTTCACAGTAGTATATATGTTCAATTCATCACAATAACTATTCATAGTGGCTCTAAAATCCGTACTGACCCCAACTCTCTCTTCTCAAAGCATCATGATGCACCAACATTGATGGACTGAAAGCCAGAAGTCTACGTGACCATCATCATCAGGTCCTTCCATGAAAACCCTAAATACAAAGAGGACTGTTTGACTTATGTTAGGTAGATTGCCCAGAGGGGACTGGGTGGTCTCGTGGTCTGGAACCCCTGCAGATTTTGGAGTTTTTTTTGTTTTTTCTGTCCACCCTGGCCATCGGACCTTACTTATTCTATGTTAATTAATGTTGACTTATGTTTATTTTTTATTGTGTCTTCTATTTTTGTATGCATTTTGTAAAGCACTTTGAGCTACATTTTTTTTGTATGAATATGTGCTATATAAATAAATGTTGATTGATTGATTGATTGATTCCGCATATTTGTGATAATGAAATTTCCGTTATGATAAAAAATTTTTATGGTCCCATGAATTTCATTACAACAAGATTCCACCTGTATTTGGAAGAATGGACAAAATAAATAACTAATAATATCTACTGGGAACATTAAACATGTTATTGATTGGATTTTTATGAATTTATAAGACTAGACATAAGCATGTATGCTGAAATGTGTTTGTCAGGACAATAGATATTAAGATACAATCCAAATCTGCCCATTTCTTTCATAAACAAGATCACTATGTGTAATGTTATATTTACTGTACAAATTGGGTTTTTGCCTTGAACACGCTATTTGATATCCACATAACTTGTGTTTTGTATAAGACACCTCATAACATTTTCCTGCAATGTTAAGTCCTCTTTCAGAATGATCCAAGCTCACTGAATGGTGCTCATGTCTGGACAAATGCTAACCCTTCCATGATGTTGCAATGGCACCTATTATACACCCAGCCTACCTGGAAGGGGGTCTCTCTCTGTCTCTCTTTCTCTCTCTTTCTCCCCTTTCCCAAGATTTCTTCCACTTTTTTCCCTACATGATTTTTTTTCTCTTGTTTAGGAAGTCAAGGACCCTTGAGGCATTCCTTGTTTGATTGTGGGTTATACAAGAAATAAAATGTTGTTTAGAGACTTATTTCTCCAGTTTTCTCTTCCCACAGAGAAAAGATTATGTTCTTAATAACTTTTGAATTTTTAACATGTTTCACAAAAAGTATTTTTCTCATTATCATCTAAAATATGTAATGCCTCTGCCACATTTCGGGAGGCTGGGAGTGCTGCAAATGCTTTAAATTACATTTCTCAGCCAAAAAAAACCTTTTTTTGTATACAGAAAATACTGACACTGCAACTATCACATCCTGACCTTTTTCATACTTTCATTGCTAAGACTTTAAAATTGTTTTCAGTCAATCATCATTATTTCCAAAGTACTCTAGTAAATATTAAAAAGCATAAACAAGTAAACGGTGATAGCTGGCTTGGCACCCCGAAGTGTTACAATCGTGCCAACCTGTTATTCCTCAGATGGCCACACTGAGATATTACAAATAAACTTTAAAAAATCTCCTGTGTAATTTCCTGTAAAGCACTTTTATGTATTGTATATTACATAAGGATGTGAAGAAGAAAATATGAAATGTAAAATTTTTAAAAAAGAGAGTTTTTAGAGAATGTTAGAATCTTTCAAAATATACTAGATATAATGCACCTCTTTAGCAATTCCTTTGGCTTTCTGCCTGTCTTACTGTAGAATGTCTCGAACTATTTGTGAGTGCATTCTGTGTTTGACAAGAAATCACAGAAGAAACTGGCCATTCTGTTTAACATTCATAAATGCACTACACCAGATGCACTCTGTACCAGTCTCTTCCAGTTAGTGTTGTGTAATAAGTGTATAAGTTTAATATGTCACTGTGCTCTGTGCAAATATAAATCTGCCTTTTTCTACTCACATGTACAGAGCCAGATTTAGCACAGAGATTCACCATTTAACAACTGATGTGCAAAGCATAAGACAAGACAGATAATGACAGCTGGGGAAACGTGCACTATATTTCTTCGGTCAGAGTGAGCATGAAATTGTATCTTCTTTGCCTTGTTTGGAAACGTATTATTCACCTAAGTGGGGGCCTGCACATGAAGAAAGAGTATAAAACCTTGGCCTTTTTATATTATATCTATATAGTTTTGGGTTATGTAACGCTCCACAATTACAAAAGAACTCATTCCAACAAGGGAGCTAACACCACCTGCTGGATACATGTTGTGTAATACACTGTCTTGAATTCTCCCCAATGTCTCTTCAGTTCTTTGAAATAGAAAATATCATTTCAATACCTTCTAAGCTCTCACTTTTCCCTACTGCATCTTACGAGTGATATTCTCATGTTTAATATGACATTTTTTCTTTATTATTTGTTGAATACCTTTTATTTAATCCTCTTTTTTTCAAATTTCCTTTTTCTTTCAGACATCATGTCTTCTAGGTTTAAATTTCTGTTCCTCCCCAGTCTGTATGGAGTTTACATGTGCATTGGCAAATCTTTAATTATAATTTCTTTCCTCCCACACCCCAAAAACGATTGTGTTAGACTTATTGGCCTATAAGTGAGTGTTAGGATGTTGATTTGCATCCTATTCAGAGTTGCTTTCAACCATAAACTTAACTAGATAGGGAGTTTAAAAATGGATCGATGACATTATGTAGCACAGGAAAGGAGGACATTTTACCAGTGGAGAAAAGCTTTGAAAGAGGATTGAAGATAAATATAAAGAACTCAAAATATCTGGTTTATTTATAATCAGTATTCATAAGTTAGCCTGCATTTACAGCTTTATTTAAAAGAGTGGATACATTTAAATACCTTGGATCAGTGGTACTGGGATTGGCTCCAACAGACCCCTGTGACCCTGTAGTTAGGATATAGCTGGTTGGATAATGAACGGAGGGATGGATCAGTGGTAGTCAAAGATTGAGAGTTAGATTCAGAGAAAACCCACATAGAAAATTTAGGATGAAACAGCTAGATGAAGGTATCAGGAGTACTGTGTGATAGGAGAATCAAGGTGAAGGTGAAAGGTAGTTTAAGACAGTGGTACGACCAACAATGATGTAAGGAGCTGAGACATGGGCAGTAAAGGGAGTGCAGGAGAAGAAGTTAAATATGGCAGAAATGAAAATGTTGGGATGGATATGTGGAGTTACAAAGAAAGACAGAAAAAAATTTAAATTTGCATCAATGAGAAGTACAAATGAAAAGCTGAATAACAGAAAAAGTCTTCATTTTTATTGACAGCACAGTCAGTGCTAGCAATATGCTATTCGGCACACGCTCCTATCCCTAAATTAAAAGCTTTTAAAATAAAAGGATGACCCCTGATGCAGTGAAAATAATATAAATGAATATTTTTTGATAAAAACTAATTCCTGACATTTAACAAAATAAAGCAAAATGGCGAATTGAACAAGCCATAAATTCAGCCATTGAAACCAACTTTACAGATAGCCAGGTCAGGAGAAGGCTTGCAACAGTAATGTGCAGTTCGATTCTGCAGCACCAACATAAAAGTGAGCAACAATGTGGAGGACAATGAGGCCACTGCAGGAAATAAGACACACCAAACAACAGCAAACCCAAATAAACAGTCTTTATTTTATCTGGTGCAAAGATGTGACAATAAAACGTTCACTTACATATCACTTTTTTGCCACAAAATGGCATGGGCTCTTTAAAATTGATGTTTATTAACTGTTAATGTCCTGAAGAGGTGATATTAAACTCATCAATTACTTTCTTACATTCATTAAAATACGCAAATGAACAAAAAACGAAGGTCAAGTTGACTCAATGTAAAGTATTGGATTTGTTTTTTCTACAGTAATTTGACAAACAAGATGTTCATAATGTATGAGCACATAACAGAGCCTGGTAATGGTAATAAGATAAGCGTTCGGGGGGGAGATTTGAGATTCGACACCCAGAGGACCCTGGGTGACTTCACCTTGTGTAGCATTTAATACATTTTTACTGTAAACCTGCTTGACAGTGCACTTTTTCAGATTTTAACTACTTCATATATAAATATTTAACACCAAAAAAGAAGAAAAGGAATGCTAGCAAACAAAAAAAAGCTTAATCATTAAATGGAAAAATAAAAAGTTAAATTGGAGCAAATAGAAAGGCTCATCACAGTTTGTTCCTGCCTTGCACATAATACTGTTAGGAAAGGCCCCAGCTCCCCATTGCTCTGAAGCTGAGGTTTCAGTAAACAGGTGGATGTACATTGGATTCAGAAAATATTCAGACCCCTTCACTTTCTTCACTTTTTATTGTGTTGTAGATTTAACTTTAAATGGATACATTTAAAATTTTTGCCCATCAACCTATAATCAATAACCCACAACGAGAAAATGAAAACATGTTTTCAGAAAGGTTTGAAAATCCAAACAGAAAAAGTTTTAAAAATCCAAAACAGAAACCTTTCATTAAGCATCCCTATAGAGATAAAAAAAAAATTCACCTTACGGGACTTTAGGGGCTCTGTAGGCATTCAGACCCTTAATTCAGTACTTTGGAGAAGCCCCTTAGATAGCAATAACAGCTTTGAATCTTCTTTGTTAAGTCTCTATGAATTTTGCACACCTGCATTTCAGTTGATCTAATTTTTTTCTGGCAGAAGCTCTCAAGCTCCATTGCATTGATTAGGAAGTGTCTGTAAACTGCCATCTTCAAGTCTCTCAACACATGTTCTATGGGGTTTAAGTCTGGGCTTTAACTGGGTGACTCACTGAGCATCAGACACTTGTATGGAAGCCACTCCACTGTTACATTAGCTTTATGCTTCATATTATTATCCCCTAGTTGGTGATGCACACTGTAGCGCCAGTTTTCTTCAAGGACGTTATTTGGATGCATTCAGCACCCCATCAATTCTGACCATTCCTCAGCCCCAGTTGCTGAAAAGCATCCCACAGCATGATGCTACCACCACTGTGCTCACTGTAGGGATGACATTAGACAGATAATATGCAGTTCCCTGGTTTTTCCCAGAAATAGTGCTCAATTTTAGAATCTTGTTCCTAATGCCCTTAGAGTCCTTAGATTGTGATTTAGCCGCTCTACCATCAGTTACAGATTGAGTGGTGCTGAGATGGTTGTCCTTCCATCAGAGAACTTCTGAAGCTCTGTTAAAGTGATCGTCACGTTCTTGGTCACCTTCCTGACTAAGGCTCTTCTTGCCAGATTACACAGCTTGTGGAAAACTCTTGGTGGTTCCAAACTTGTTCTGATTCACAATTATTGAGAAAACTATGCACTTCTACGATCTAACTGACTACAATTTACAGTAAACTACTGTAAATACTACAAGCTCAATACTACAGTAAAGGGACTAAATACTTCTATAAATGAGAGATTTCAGGTTTTTATTTTTTTTAATAAATGTGCATACCTTTCTGAAAATATGTTTTCAGTTTGTCATTAAGGGTTATCAAGTGTGGACCGATAATTTATCAATTTAAAATTAAATCTACAACACAGTAAACTGTACAGAAAGTCAAAGTGTCTGAGTACTTTCTGAATGTGCTGTACACACTTGGTAAGTTTTTTAGGAGATGCCTGTTTTTGAAACCTAGATCTGCTTTTTTATAAATGCTTTGTCTCATTACACAGTGTGCACAGAGCACTGAAGCTTTTTTTTTTTCTTCTTCTTCTTTTTTAACTTAAATGCTTTTGATTATTACTAATGGAAATCTGATCGTATAATAAAGTGATAGTTTAAGGCGATAGGCTAGCGTGAAATCTGCATTGGGTGAATGCTGTAGTGTTGAATGATAATTGAGGAAAGGCTCACTATAAATAAAGGAACTCCGAGAGGAAAGAAGTTCGCGATCTTCTTCAGCTGTGAGAAGGGCGCTCCTCCACTACTGGTGAGTATACTATATGCCAATACTTTGATCTTATCGGACAGTCAGCACCACAACTTGCTCATTTGGTTTATTCATTCTAAGTCCACAGTAGGCTCCATATGTTAATTCTGGAATTAATTCTGTATAAAGTAAAAGTTATATTCATATTTTATGAGCACTTAAATCTCTGTAGTTTTGATTTTTACAATTAAAACTGCACGCACTATATATCTCACCTTTATAGTAAATCATAGCAATGTATACTTTTTATAAAAAACCGTGTAACTATACAACTTTGCAGTGTTAATGACGTTGAAATTATTATTTAGCCTTATATTTTAATGCCTGTACCGTAATCCCGGTTTGCATTTTTCCACCAGACAATAACCAACACAGGACGGGACACCAGAATACTCAAACACCCAACGTCTGTTTAGATTTAGCAATCAATCTGCAACAGTCAATCAGCAGTCATTTTTTAAGCCCCTTAGTTCTGGAAAGGGTCAGGGTGCAATAGGGAGCAAATCAGAAACAAACTCTGGGCAGGGCGCCAGTCCATAGCAGCGCGAATACATACTCACACACAATTACTTGGGCCATTTTAGTATTGACAATCCATCTAACCTGCATGTCTTTGGGCTGTGGGAGAAAACCGGAGCCCCCGAAAGAAATCCACGGAAAGAACATACAAACTCCATGCATGCGAGGACCCGGGACACGAACTCTGGTCTTCTTACTGTGCTACCACTGCGGCACCCGAATCTGTAACAATGGAGCCAACATTATGGTTAAAATTGCGTTTATTATGTGCGTGTTTCACATTAATAAGAATTAGACGAGACATTGTTGAACACCAAATGTAGTGAGAAATATTTTTGATACCCCAGTCAAAAGACATGATGTCAAGCCTATTGGTAATTCTAAATCGAGGGGAGTTTGGTCAGGTGTTAGAGTACATTCAGCAGAGAGTTGGCATCTGCTTCTGTTCTGTCCATTGGGAGGTCGTTTGTGCATTAACTTTGTGCAAGGCAATATAACACAAAATAGTACAGAGAATATGGAGGAATATTTCAGATAAAAATAAATTAATAGAAAGGTATACAATGAATTAAATAAATAAACTGTGAAAAGTGATAATAAATAAAGAAAAACAATCATCTGTGTGCATAATTAACTGTGCAGTGTTTCTGTTTCAGATTTTTCTATGCCCTCATTTATTTATTTCAGTGTGTCACACACAACATAAATATACCTTGAAATTAGAATAGTCATTTTTCTTTAACTGTCAAGCACTATTTATTAGAGGTCAGCCTCTCAACCCATTTCATGTTACATGTGTTGTCACTGAAATAAATAAAGAAATCCTGTCATGTCATTTTCTAACCAGCTTAATCCAGACCAGAGTTGCTGGGGGTGATGCAGCTTTTCCCAGCTAGCATAGGGCGCATAGCAGGAATAACACCTGGACAGGGCAGCAGTCCATCGCAAGGTATACACACATACACATGGTGTGCAGACACACACAAACACACACTCACACTAAAACCATTTTAGCATCACCAACTCACCTAATCTGCTTGACTCTGGTTGTGGAAGCAACCCATGCACACATGGGGAGAACATGCAAACTCCATGTAGGGAGGACCTGGGACACGAACCCTGGTCTCCTTGTCTTTGACTGTGGGAGGCAGAGCAGCACTTCCAGGGAGAACTGCAAAGTGGGAAGTGAACCGGTCCTTTAAGAAATCAATAAATACATAATGAAATAAGCAAACAAAAAAAAATGCATGTCACATGTACTTATTTATGATCACATCCTTCTGTTTTGATATATTTATTCATTTATTTATTGTCACATTTCACAATAAATTTATTTGCATATTTATCACATGATCATTTATTAATTTTATTTTGCCTGAAAGAGAAAGCCAAAATTTATTAAAAGTGATGCAAAGGTGTGATGTGTACTATGCAGGTAGAACAAAAAGTATCAAGTAAATTGGCATTTTGATGAACGTTTATCAATAGCCCAAACTCTATCAGATATTGTAGAAGAATTTAATCAGGAAAGAACAATGGAAGTTGGCAAATGCAGCCAATATTCAACAAACCATTTTTTACACAAAAAGTTAAGGAACAGTATTGCACCCCCAGACAAAATATATTGTAAATTCCTTTTTGAAAAGAATGGGTGGTCTGTTCAGTTTAGTTTAATTTCATCTTGTCACTCTCACTTCAACAAAGCCACTCAAACACTGCATATATATTTTCTATTGCATACTGCTAAGATGTCTTTCTCAGAGAGAAGAACTCAGCCACTCTTATTCTTATTTGGAGAAGTCCATTTTCACACCCATTATTTAACTTAGTTGTGCAACTTCACATACACTTTGCAAATTCCATATGAAAATATTGGATTTGTAGATGGGTCAGATAGGGACATCACAGCAGCTATAAATTTAGGTTCAATGTGTTATTTTAATTTGGTGAGCAGAAATATTCAGTGTAAGTATAATGAGAACACGCCAAGGTGTTGGAGACCAAACAAGTACACCGTTTAATAAGAAACTTAAAATCAAAAAAATATCATGAATGTCAGCCATCTGATTGTCTCTCTCTCAGGCTGTAAGAATGGCTGTCTACTGTGGAGCTCCATTCGGTAAACGTCCAAATTCGCCAAAGAACACCAACTTCTAGCAGCTTCATTCTTTAAACAGCCTGCAGGCTGAAGAGGTGGGACCACCAGGTCGAAGCCAGAAGTGACAACAGGGACTGTTGAGGGACTGGTCCACTGGTCTGTGAGTGTCATAAAGAGGGCATTAGCAATAGTGCTTCCTCTAATACTGGTGATGGTGTGCTTAACTTACAAGGGCCCTGTAGAGGCTCCCGAAGTAAATGCATGTGACATCTGTTAAACGTTTACAGCAAATCACAAAAGAAATTTTAACAGTAAATTAAAATCTTTAACAGTGACTCTGTCAATTTTCCAAAAGCAGACAAAGAACAAATAAATACATAAATAAATAAAACAAACTGTGCCACCGCTGTAACAGATAAAGATAAAATTAATCCTACATGGTCTTGACTACAGAAAAGATCCATACTTGACTAGTTGGCATTACTTCTGCATTTGCACTTATCCAAGATACCACAATTGACTCAATAAACCCAGGAAAGAGGCTGCAGAATTGTTCAGACTTTGCTACAGTCATTTCCTCAGTGTGCACCAATTTTGATTTTTGGCCTTCAAATCCCAAACTTTAGTGTCTGTACAAAATTCCAGAGGGTTCCGTGGCCTAGTAGGCCTTGAAAGCACTGCATCCCTCAACCTTTTTTCTTGCTTAGAAAAGGCAATGCCATAGGGGAACAATTTTTGGATTCCCAAGAGACTCATCCACGTGAAGGTTCCAGAAAGAACCTTTATTTATTTAGTTTTGTAACAGGCTCCATAAATAGCCATGAATATATGATAAGTGATTTGTGAAATACCAATGGGTTGTCTGAGATGATAACATGTAATAATTCATGTGTAGCAAAGATCAGGTGCAAGGTGGTTATAGCTGTGTTAGAAGATATGGAGTGCAAAAGAGACATCTTTGCGACTTGGAATGTGAGTCCATCAAAATAAAGGTGGTCTTTCCTTGAAATGGTTAATCAAAATCAATGTGGATAAACCAAGCAACTTTTATCTTTTTTCCAGGTTGCTGGGCAAATATCTAAGGGCAAATTCACATGGTGTGAAGTTCCCCTTTTTCTGCAATACAGCTAAGACACATTAACAAAGTGAATGCATTCCCAAAAGTAACTGGATCCACAAAATAATTTCCTTAAACTTTTCTCATGCAAAGTGTAAATAGGTATATTGTGGTCAAGTGCAGAAATTACAGGTGTTGAAAAAGTGAGACAATTTTGAGACACCAAATGAATCATACCTTTTACAGTCCATAGACATTGAAAAAGCAAAACAAAAGAAATAACACTCTTTGGTGGGAATCCCATTTCAGGGAATTCAGAAAACAAGAGTAGCAGGTTGCAGTTGTTTCTAGTGGAGTTCCATGTGGCAGGTTGCTCTAGCCAGTAATGAGACCTGCTTCCATGACGGCTGAGGTTTTATGGCAGCTACACCAGAAATGGGGTCAAATGCCTTCAACGGGTGGCTTCTGAGTAAGAAAGAAGATGGCAACGTTAGCAGCAGCACCCTCTCTCATCTTGGTGGGTTACTACATACCTCGACTGATCCTGCAAGAAGGTCCTTTGATGCACACATGTGATAATTATATATTGAAAGATTGTACCCATCTGGGAAATTTAGCAAGTACTATTGAAATAACAAACAGTTCAAAGGTCTAAAACTACAGGTAAAATTGTGATCCTGAATATTCTGATGTTTTACTCAGCAAAAAATGCTTAATACTGTACTGTAATAGCACTATTGAAGCTTTTATTGAAGATTTTTGCCAAGGTAGCAGTCAGAAATATAATGGCTTCAAATCTCCTGATAAAAAGATAATAAAAAAGACAGCCAAAATAAAAAACCTTGGTTTTTTTTAGGTGAAGGAGAAACTAGTACATTGATAATTGTTTTTTCCTTTACTGAATGTATTATAAAGGCTGAAAGGCAGATCCTCTGGGGAATTACCACATTTTGATAAGTTTTAGAAGATTTTTTTATTTTTTCTCATCTTTCTTGAGTAAAAGAGAATCTATAAAATGAAACCTTACAAAATACTCAAAGCACTAATGTTTTTAAAAATGAAGAAATTACAGATAAACACTCATTATCCTGATTATGTCCATGATAGGTGACATGTATGGCTCTGGCCCCTTGCAGCTCTGAATTGGATTAAGCGGGTTTGAGAATGTTATGGTTATAATAGTAATGTTCTTTAATTTGAATTAATCTACGAGTAGGCAGAGGCTGTTAAACACAATCAAAGAATTCTTTCCTGAGTTTTAATGAACTTCTAAGATGAAATCTTCCAAAAAAGTCAAAGCACTAATATTTTTAAAAGTGAAGAAATTATAGATAATCATTATTTTGATTGCAACAATAATACTTGACCTATAAGGCTCTGGCCCCCTGCAACTCGGGTTTGAGAATGCTATGGTTATGATAGTAATATACTTTAATTATAATTAGTTTATGCAGAGACAGTAAAACATAAGCAATGTCACAATTGTATAACTGGTACAGTATTACAGACCCTGTGTTACAAAAATAAATAAATAAATCTACCATACTGAACACTCAACCCCCTTTCTCTCCCCTATTGGGAGAGCTAAATTGCAAAAAAAAAAATTCCAATCCGAAGTAGTGTATATAAAGTATATTAAAAAAGCAGAAAAGGATTGTTGTTATTTCCCATTAAGTCATAAACGACAACAACATTTATTTAAATGGTACATTTTCATACAAATGATGTAGCTCAAAGTGCTTTACATAATGAAGACAGAAAAACGACAAAGTAAATTAGAAAATAGAATTAGAGAACACTAATTAACATAGAGTAAAAATAAGGTCTGATAGCCAGGGAGGACAGAAAAAAAAAAAAAACCTCCAGATGGCTGGAGAAAAAAAATAAAATCTGCAGGGGTTCCAGGCCACGAGACCGCCCAGCCCCCTCTAGACATTCTGCCTAACATAAATGACCTCAATCAGTCCTCATTGTTTTCAGGGTTCACATGGAAGAACTTGATGATGTTGGTCCAGTGGACTTCTGGCCTTTAATTAATGAATGTAGGGACATCACGGCACTTTGATTAGGTGGTGGTGGCTCAGATTGCCACCACAGAAAACCAGTACGGATTATGGAGTCACCGGGAATAATATTGATAATTAAATGCATATACAGAGTATCAGGAGTAAACTAAAATGAAGCTATGAGAAAGCCATGTTAAAATAAAAAATAAAATGAGTTTTTAGCAGTTTTTTAAAGTGCTCCACTGTATTAGCCTGGTGAATTTCTGTTGGTAAGATATTCCAGATTTTAGGTGCATAACAGTAAAAAGCTGCCTCACCACCTCTTTTAAGTTTAGCTCTTGGAATTATAAGCAAACACTCATTTGATGATCAAAGGTTACGATTTGGGATGTAAAATGAAAGACATTCTGAAATATAGTATGCAGCAAGATTATTTAAGGATTTGTAAACCATAAACAGTATTTTAAAGTCAATTCTAAATGACACAGGTAACCAGTGTAGTGACATCAAAACTGGGGTGATGTGCTTGGATTTTCTTTTCCTAGTTAAGATTCTAGCAGCTGCATTCTTCACTTGTTGCAATCAATTGATGTCTTTTTTGGGAAGTCCCAAGAGGAGTGCATTACAGTAATCTAGCCGACTAAAAACAAAAGCGTGAACTAATTTCTCAGCATGTTCAATGTTATAAGAGCTCTAACTTTTGCTATATTTATTAAGTGAAAAAATGCGGTCCTAGTAACCTGATTAATATGTGATTTAAAATTCAGGTCAGAGTCAATGCATAGTTAACCCCTAAATTCTTTACCTCTCTCTTGACTTAATCCTAATGCATAAAGTTTATCAAGTTTACCTCATTATATCAATTTTTGCCAATCACTAAAATTTCTATTTTCTCCTTATTTAGTTTGAGAAAATTACTACTCATCCATTCAAAAACACAAGTAAGACATTGTGTCAGTGAATCAAGAGTGTCAGGGATGTCAAGTGCTATTGATAAATACAGCTGCATGTCATCAGCATAGCTGTGGTAGCTCACATTATGCCCCGAGATAATCTGATCTAATGGAAGCATGTAAATCGAAAAGAGCAGAAGACCCAGGATAGATCCTTGTGGAACACCATAAAGAATATCATGTGTCTTTTAAGTATAATTACCACAACTAACAAAGAATTTTCTACCTGCCAAGTAGGACTCAAACCAATTTAAGATACTGCCAGAGAGGCCCACCCACTGACTAAGGTGATTTCTAAGAATATTGTAATCAATGGTATCATGATGCAGCACTCAAATCTATGGGGATGAGAACAGATAAATGTCCTCTGTCTGCATTTACCTGCAAATCATTTACTACTTTAATAAGTGCAGTTTCTGTACTGTGATTTGTTCTTAAACCCGACTGAAACTTATCAAGAATAGCATGTTTATTGAGGTGGTCATTTAGAGGCATAATGACTGCCTTCACTAGGATTTTATTTAAGAAAGGCAGGTTAGAAATAGGTCTAAAATTTTCAAAAGTAGATGAGTCAAGATTATTTTTCTTTTAGTAGGGGTTCAATCTTAAAACAGTCTGGGAAGACCCCTGTATCTAATGATGAGTTTACTATTTCAAGAATACTATCAATTAACATGCCCGATACTTCTTTGGAAAAACTTGTTGCTATTGGGTCAAGGATGCAGGTGGGTGGTCTCAGTTGAGAAATAATTTTATATAAATCAGATAAATCTATACTGGTGAAAGAATTTAATTTGTCCATCTGCCACACAAGATGGACTATGTTGTTATATTCTGTTATTTTATCCTTCAATATCTCATAGTGGACAATCGAGCATTTGAGCATTTCATGAATGGAATGTAGTATATAAAACCATTACACAATATTATCCCACTAGATATTACTGCAAATATTGTGCTGGTATTCATTTTAGATCAACGGCTTTATTTAAAGTAACTGTGTTTATTTATGACTTTGTAAAATTGTGAAAAAATGTGCAATGGACTAGAAATACATCCAAGAATGGCTCCTGCCTTACAGTTCAGACTCCAGATTGAGAACATTTGAGAAAGTCTTTTTCGACTACTAAAGATTATGTTTTGATTTGACAGTAGGCAATAATAATTGGGGGGCACAATGGCTCCTTCCTGTGTGAAGTTTGCACGTTCTCCCCATGTCTGTATGGGATTCCCCTGGGTGCTCCAGTTTTCTCCCACAGTCCAAATACATGCAGGCTAGGTGAATTGGAAATCCAAAATTGGCTGCAGTGTGTGGTTGGGGTTGATGTCTGTGTGTGTGTTCACCCTGCGATAGACTGGCACCTGTCCAGTGTTTGTTCCTGCCTTGCACTACATTATATGCTAGCTGAGATAGACTCCAGTAGACCCCCACGACCCTGTTCAAAACTAAGTCGTTTAAAATATGACTGAGTGACTAATAATCATTACAATGCACACTAAAATTTTATTTCAATTTACATTTTTGACAGCATTATATGCAGTTCAGAGTAAGGCAGGATCAAGCATGAGCCAAACATATACCAAAGGAAATCTCTCAGTTCAAAAATGTTTGTTTTAAAAGGTTCAGTGAAATTTCCAAACAAACAGTGCACACAAGTATAGAGAAACATTATTAGACACATAAAATAGAATGAAAAAAAGAAAAATGTTTCTTCTTGTTAAACTTCAATTGTTTCTATACTTAAGGATGAGTTATTTCTCTGTGCTCTACTTCACATTCTGTACATTCTAAACATACAGCTCTGTACATACAACTGAGCATGTTAAGGCACGGTTTGAAACCTGTCCCTCCATTACTTACACATGGCAAGGCAGGTCACTGAGACTAACCTGTAATCAGAAGGACATAAATAATTAGAATATTCCATTTCAATTCAGCTTGTGGGGGTTATAAGAATCTCCCATACACTATGCACTAATTGATAGGCAGACATTTAATGTAACTTAAATAACTAGCAAATGGTTCCTACACTACATACAACCATCCATCCATTATCGAACCTGCTATATCCTAACTAAAGGGTCACAGGGGTGTGCTGGAGGCAATCCCAGCCAAAAAAGGGCACAAGGCAGGACACAAACTCTAGGCAGGGTGCCAGCCCACCGCAGGGCGCGGACACACACACCAAGACAACACTAGGGACAATTTAGAATTGCCAATGCACCTAACCTGTATGTCTTTGGACTATGGTAGAAAACCGAAGTACCCAGAGGATACCCATGCAGACATGGGGAGAACAAACTCTGTGCAGGAAGGACCTGGGAAGCGAACCCGAGTTTCCTAAATGCGAGGCAGCAGCGCTACCCACTGCGCCACTCACACTACATACAGTATATTCAAAAAACATTCGGACCGCTTTACTTTCTGTTCACTTTATTGTGCTCTAGATTTAGTTTTAAATGGATGAGTTTGCCATTTTTGGCCTTCAGTCTATATTTAATAACACATAATGGCAAAGCAAAAACATTTTTCAGAAAGGTTTGCACATTTTTTTAAAAATCAGAAACTGAAATCTCTTCTTCATACAAGTATTCAAACCCTTAATTCAGTACTTTGCAGATCCCATCTTCAGGTCCCTGCACAGATATTCTCTGGGGTTTAAATCTGGGCTGTATCTGAGACACTCAAGGACAGTCAGAGACTTGACCAAAAGCCACTCTAGCATTATTATGGCTGTATACTTTAGGACATTCTCATGCTGAAAGGTGAATCATCACTCCCATCCTAGGAATAGATTTACTGTAAGGACCTCTCTGTATTTGGCTGTGTTCATCCATCCATCCATCCATTTTCTAACCCGCTGAATCCGAACACAGGGTCACAGGGGTCTGCTGGAGCCAATCCCAGCCAACACAGGGCACAAGGCAGGAACCAATCCTGGGCAGGGTGCCAACCAACCGCAGGACACACACAAACACACCCACACACTAGGGCCAATTTAGAATCGCCAATCCACCTAACCTGCATGTCTTTGGATTGTGGGAGGAAACCGGAGCGCCGGAGGAAACCCACGCAGACACGGGGAGAACATGCAAACTCCACGCAGGGAGGACCCGGGAAGCGAACCCGGGTCTGGCTGTGTTCATCTTTCCCCAAATTCTGACTGGTTGACCTGTTCATGCCACTGATAAGCACCCCCATAACAAGATGCTACCACCACCATAGTTCACAACAACAACATTTATTTATATAGCACATTTTCATACAAAAAATGTAGCTCAAAGTGCTTTACATAAAGAATAGAAAAAAGACATAGTAAGACATTTAAAATAACTCAACATTAATTAACATAGAATAAGAGTAAGGTCTGATAGCCAGGGAGGACAGAAAAAACAAAAAAAAAAACTCCAGACAGCTGGAGAAAAAAATAAAATATAATCTAATCTAATTCACCACGGGGATATTATTATTAGTATTAGACAAGTGATGAGCAGTACCTGGACTTCACCAGACATAGTGCTGAATTTACATTTTTGTCTCATCAGACCAGAAAATATATTATTCATGCTTTCATAGTAATTTAAATGCCATATGGCACCCACCAAGCAGGAATAGTCACTCTACCATAAACACCTGATTGATGTAGTGATGCTAAGACGATTGTCATTCTGAAAGGTTCTCCCATTACAGCAGAGGTTACTGAAGGTCTGTTAGAGTAATCATTGGGTTCTTTCTGACATCCCTGACCAGGGTCCTTCTTGCCTGACAATGCAGTATGGCCAGACAGCCAACTCTATTAAGTTCTTCCATTTCACAATAATTGAGAAAGCTGTGCTCCTGGGAGCCCTCAAAGCTATAGAAATAGTTTTATCCTTATTATGATCTTTGCCTCACCACAACTTGACTGTGGAGGCCTACTGTGACATTCTTGGACTTCATGGTTTGGTTTTTGTCCAGACATGCAGCGTGAATTGTGAGACCTCAGACAGATGTGTACCTTTCTAAACGATGTACAATCAATTCTATTTACCAAAGGTAGACTTCAATCACGTTCTACATCTACACATGCCTCAAGGAAAAACAAAGCAACCAGGATATTCCTGACCACAATATGGAGTGCTTAAGTAAATGGGAAATTTCAGTTTTTGGCTTTTGATAAATTCACTTAACTTTCAAAAAACACATTTTCAGTTTGTTATTATGGGTTATTGTGTGTAGATTAATGGGCAAACGTTGAAAATGTATGCATCTATCGTTAAACCAACAACAATATAAAGTGTGCAGAAAGTAAATGGAACTTTTAACTTGAGAACTTTCTGAATCCATTACATATATCACAAAGCAAATTATGTAATGTTTTTATGCTTCAAAATAATTTTGAATCATAAATTGTAGATTCTTACTTGATTTTTGATCAAGTACATGTCCAAGTATACCAGGACATCTTAATACAATTTTAACACAATTCCACTTTTCTTCTTTTTTTAGTGAAATTTTCATTTGAAGATAATTCATTGACTGAGATCTGTTATTCAAGTTCAATAACAAACCATGGGGAATCAACCATCAGAATGCCATGGATGTATGTGTTATTTTTGTGGTACTTGGCTTCCTCCTTGCACATCATTTGATAACTTTAGAAAGGACTGGATTGAGGGATATTATGTCTACATTTACAATGGTGGCCAATATTACAGAGAAGTTGGGGCAGACAATCAATACAAGTGCCCTGACTGCTTCTATCAGCCAATAAGAGAACGACTTGAAAGAGAAGAAAGGGAAAAAAAGGAACGTGAGGAGGAAGAAAGAAGGAAAAGGGAGGAAGAAGAGAGGAGGAGAAGAGAGGAAGCAGAAAGACAAAGAAGAGAGGAAGAGGAAAGACGAAGAAAAGCAGAGGAAGAACAAAGGAGAAGACAGCAAGAAGAGGAGAGACAGAGAAAAGAGGCAGCAGAAAGAGAAAGAAAAGCAAAAGAGGAAAGGAGAAAAAGGGAGGAAGAAGAAAGAAGAAGACTTGCTGAAGAAGAAAGAAAAAAAAGAGAAGAAGCAGAGAGGAAAAAAAGGGAAGAAGAAGCAAGACAAAAGAGAGAAGCTGAAGAAAGGGAAAAACGGGAGCTTCAAGAGAGGCTGGATCAGACGTTTAAGAATGCTAAGGCCAAATCAGAAGAGGAAGAAGACATAACCCGTGAGAAGATGGAGCAGAAAACCACAAAAAACATTGTAGTCACCCAGTTTGATGAGTTTGACACCATCAAAATTGACCTTGAAAATCATGAAACTGATAATGAAAACCTCATAGATGTATTATGTGCCAAAAGTGGAATATCACTTTCTAACATGACATTAACTGCACTCACCACAAACCAAGTGGAGAGTCTTTCCAAATCTCTGGAAACATTGCTTTTCCAAGACTGGCCTTCAAATCCCCCAGGAAGACTTGCTCTTGTCCATACACAGGTGCTGCTCACAGAACTTGTGCTCATGTCTGTTAAAATGGAGGAAAGCAGTTTGGAAGAGGGCATCACCAACCAAGCCCAGTATCTGGTAGAGACAATAAATAATGCTGGAGAAAATATAACTGAAATGTTTCATTTCACACAGGCTTTGCTGAAAGTACATAAAAGAATGCTGGAAAGCACATATCAATGTAATGTTGTAAAGATCACTAAGCACATAACAAAGACGGAGAATCTTCCAGCAGAGGAAGTCTTCCTCTTAAAATTTTTAGAAATTCTACAAAAGTGCCTGAGAGAAATCAATGAGCCAAAATATGGAAAAGATATCAAAAGTGTGGAGAAAAAGTGCTTTGAGGTTCTACTAAGTGCTGCAACTCGAGCCTATAATGAGGAAGCATACTCTGAACTGACCTGTAGACTCCTGAGGCTTGTCCAGTCTGGCCTATGGCAACCCAGTGAAGCTATGGATTTTATGTATGACTTAGTAAAGAGCTGCAATGATCCTGCACTCCTCACGAAGGTGCTACATCTGATTGAAATCTACCGTGTCCCTCCAACATGGCAGGATGAAGATGGTAACAACATCACTGCCCACCTTGGTACAGAAATTCTGTATCAAGAATTTGAAAAGGATTTGAAAAAAGAAAGAGAAAAGTCACTTGATACTGTTCTGGAAGAAATTAAAAAGACTGGAAGCATTGACATTCAAACTCTTGACAAGGTGCGCTGCATTGTTTCAGGCGTCCAAAAAAGAATTGCTGCACTCTCAGTGAGTAAATGTGACAAACTTGAAAGCATACAAAAAGGTTCCCTGAGTAATGCTAAAAATGCTGATGACCTTGAAAGTATTTTATTCACGTTGTGCAAAGGAGTGTTTAAAGTGACTAACTATTACCCAAGGGTGACACAGATGGTCACATGGTGCCTGCTAGCCATGTCAAAATACAGTAAGTTACTTGAGGTTGGCACTGGAGAAGGGAAGTCTTGCATCATAGCAATGTTTGCGGCCATGCGAGTACTGATGGGACAACAAGTGGATGTTGTTTCCAGTTCTTCTGTGCTGTGTGAGCGAGATGCAGAAGACTGGAGCCCCTTTTATAAGCTTTTTAGCATCACAGTGGATGCAAACACTAATAAGACCAAAGATGAAGAGAGAGCCATCTGTTACAAAGCTGACATTGTCTATGGTACAGTAGAGACTTTTGCAGCTGATTACTTGCGCCAGACTTTTGAGTTAAAACAAGTACGACCCAATCGTCAGTTTCACTGTATCATTGTGGATGAAGTGGATTCTTTGCTGTTGGATCGAGGAGTGCAGCTCACTTACTTGTCAAGTGATATGATAAGCCTTCAGCATCTTAACACAATCCTAGCCATGATCTGGAGTGTGGTAAATCAACATGGTTTGGTTGCCACGGAGAACAAAGTATTTATTCGCGGCCCTCCTGTACCTTTTTACAAAGGCATATTTGATTGTCTAAGTGGAGATAACCTGGGCTTAGAAGAACCAATTGATATATTGGAGATTGCAGAGCAGAACGGCCTTGTTCCATCTGGATTTTCAAAGGAAATTGGAGCCAGTGACAAAGATAAACTTAATGAGAAGCTAAAAACTATTGATCAGAATGCCATGCTGACGTTTTTCAATGTCCTCGAAGATTACATTCCGTATCACTTTTCAACATACATTCAAGACGCAAATGGAATACTTCAGCTGTCTGCTGATGACAGCACTCCTGGACTTCCTTTCCTTGTGCTGGACAATGGACTCTGTTGTTTGCTTTGTGATTCAGATGAACAACTCTGGGAGCCAGTTTGCAGTTACGTATTGGAACATCTCCAGTTCACACCTTGTACCAACAACGATGAGAAACATAACATCCCAGGCTTTTTTAAAAACATTGTAGAAACAAAAATTCAGACATGGGTAGAAAATGCATTTTTAGCAATCAAGCTGCAGCCAGACAGGGAATATGTTGTCAAAGGTGACTGCATTCTGCCAGTGGACTACAAATCTACTGGGATTATTGAATTGAACAAAAAATGGGGAGATGGCCTGCAGCAGTTTCTGGAAATGAAGCATCAGACAAAGATCAGCACCATGTCCACAATCACTAATTTTATCTCCAATGTCTCTTATTTCAATAAGTATCAAGGCCAAATTTTTGGCACAACTGGAACTCTGGGAACTGATGCAGATATTGAGTTTCTGTCCAAACTCTACCCAAACCTTACCACTTGCTGTATCCCTACATTTAACAGAAGAAAGTTATTTGAAGTTCAAGGAGAGATGACAAACACTTCAGAGGAATGGAAAAAGAAAATCTGCACTACAGTTCAGGAGCAGATCTCTCCCAGTTCAACTGGAAAAGGCAGAGCTGCTCTAGTGATCTGCGAGAGCATCAACAGAGCCATTGAAATTGAAAAGGCACTGAAACCTTTTGTGCATGGCCAGCTGAAACTCTATATACGCAGTGACAATGACAATGCAAAAATTTTAGATGCTGAGTTAGCACCTGGAGATGTGATTGTCGCCACTAATTTGGCTGGCAGAGGAACAGACATCAAAGTGTCTGGGGATGTCAATAACAGTGGGGGACTCTTTGTTGTTCTCACCTTCCTTTCCCAGAATGCAAGAGTGGAACTTCAGGCTTTTGGCCGCACAGCTCGAAAAGGAAAGCCTGGCTCAGCTCAGCTGATTGTGTGCAGTAACCATATGCCAGAATACCTTGGCGAGGTCAACACTCTAGGTGCAGTGAAAAGGATCAGAGATCAAGTAGCAAAATCACGTGTGCTACACTACTTAGATGATGATATTCCAGAGATCTTCTTAAGAGAAGAGTTATTTTCCCAGTATTGCAAGATCTTACTTTCTGTGTACAATGAGATTGAAGATGTGGAGGATGAGAAGGCAACAGTAGCTGTTCTAAATGAATACTGGGGAATATGGCTGCAACTCAAGTCTAAGCCAATACTGGAATTGAAGAGAGATGAGCTGTTGGCTTCCTTGGCTTCTGATATTGCGAAGGCCAAGCAACAGTGCAAAACAGAAGAATCTCCATGTTCTAGCATCTATCAGTACATCCGGTTTGGCAACAAAGAACTTTTTGATGAAAAATTTGAACTCAGCTCCCGGTTGTTCGAAAAAAGCATGGCTCTTGATCCGTCTTGGGCTTCTATTGCTTTTTACAGCCATGCCTACTGCACAATAAAGCTATCAAAAGACAATTACTTAAACAAAGCAATAGAAGATTTGGAAAAAGCACAAGAATCTCTGGCCAATTTCAAAGAGCAATGCGTGGTGACCTTGCAGTTAGTTAAACTTGCTAGTAAATCGAAAGAGAGTGAAGAAACCACCAGATTTCATAATCACATAATGATAAAATGCCAAATACTTGATTTCTTTAATAAAAACATTGAGAAAGCCATTAAGAAGTTGAAAGAGATCAAGGATAAAGGAAGGGATGCTATTGTGGAAGAAACATCCGTTTTTGCACTGGTCCCAGATGCACAGTCTGAAGTTCATCAAGAACTCTATGAATTTTACAAACTGGGCCTGGTCAACATCTATACTGTTAAGGAGAAGCCCAGGTTTTGTTGGGAGGGTCTGCTTGTCTTCCTCCTGGGAATTTTACAGCTTATTGCAGGAATTCTTCTTACTTGTTTAACCTGTGGCACACTAGCCAACATTGGTACGGCATTGATTAGTGAGGGAATATCAGACTGCATCAGTGGTGCCGAAGCCATGATAACTGGAGAATTCAGTTGGGAATCATGGGCCATTGAGAAAGCAATCTCTGTTGGCCTCGCCTTGGTCAGCTTTGGAATTGGCAAGCTTATTGCCAAAGGCGCTAAAGCAACAATGAAGGCAATCAAACACATTGGTAAGAAACTGAAAGCTTTGCCCAAACTTCTCAGCAAGCAGGTCAAGAAAGGGCTTAAGCAGGCTCTAAAGGAAAACATAAAGAATGTTCTCAAATATGCAGGCAAAGAGATTGCAGTTGAGATTATTGGTAAAACAGAGGAGATAATGTTGGATAAAATCGTGGAAGAAATTAAAAATAAGGCAAAGGAAGCAGCAGCTGAATCAGTGCAGAAGAATATGAAACAGGAGCCCTTAAAGCCTCTGGCAGATACTGTGGTGCTGTCCCATCTAAAGGACGGCATGCAACTGAATGTCTTGTTGTCAGATACCAATAGTACAGAGAAGTTGAAGAATATCTTTAAGAAAGTTGCCGATACAGTGCTGAAATCGGATAAAGAGAGTCTGGACTGGCAGGAAAAACTGCATTCTTCAATGCTTAAGGTCCTTGGTAATGCTTTTGAAAAGGCAAAAGGAAAAGTTAAAATTGCTCTGGGTATCATCCAAATAACTTATGCGAGTGCTTTGGCTGCAGATGCCATTGCTTCGGTTATCATTTTGTCTAATCAATTTAATGGAAAATACTGTAAGGATCTTGAGAAAATGATTCAAGAAAACAATATGGCAGAAAAAGCAAAGAAAATAGTGTTAACCGCAAATGAATCCAAACGTTTAGATGGCTTTAAAGGGGAGCTGGCAATTGAAGTTGCAGGTTCACTAGTGGATGTGCTTACTTTGATTTTCCAGCAGAAGTTCTCCAATCATCTTATGAAATTTGCTCAAAATAAAATGAACGGTAAAATTAATAAATATCTTGAACGTAAGATGAAAGTGGATGCTGATACTTTTATAAAGTCTAAAGAAGTTTCCACTGGAAATGTTGTAGATTACAAGAAAGATCTCACACCCACTGCACTTAAAATGCTTAAGGCTGTAAAAGCCTATGCTGCAGATATTCAAAATACTGAAAGATCCGCCACTGTGGTTGACATTCGTGTGTTAGCTGAGGTCACAGGAAAAAGGATTGTTGTTCTCTCTGATAATAAAGGTGACATGAGAAAGATCCAAGCATTGAACCCCAAAACAAAAACCATCACTGGTACCATAAGTGTGATTTACCGACCCAGGAGTGAGCAGTACCCCAATGGCCATTATGATGTGTGCGTTAAAGGGAAAGTTGTAACTGTATCTGGTGATGGAAAGGTCTATACAGCTGTGGCTCGAGGGCTTGACCCTGATGGGTCAGAAAGCAAGGTAACTGAAAAAGCCACAGAGCTAAAGGCACTGAGCTCCAAAACTTTAGCAGAAAATGCGTCTCAGTGGAGTTTAGTTATTCAGCGTAAAAAGTGGGTGGATGAGTTCAGAGGGGTAAGCATTAAACCTTAAAGTATTGAGGCATTAGCTTAAATAGTTTTTTCTGGTCACAACTATATCAGTTTAAGGTACAGTATATATACATAATCAGTAACCTAATTCTTAACTGTTTCTTTAGCATTATTCATAAAATCATTATAAATACTAATGATGTAGTTAGATAAATGTAATTGTGGTTTCTCATTTATTACAGTGTTTCTCATACAGGGTAAAGAAATTGGAAATGACAATTCATGATAATGATGGCGCATATTTCTAAGTGCTTTATGATAGAAATAGTCAATTTCTGAAGCTGTGCTCCTAATTATTTTACTTTCTCTTAGATTCAGTGACTAAAATTTATTTTGTGAAATAGAGATCATGCTGAAGCTCAAGCTCAAAGAAAACTACAATTAATTTGCTTTAACTGCTATACGTTAGTTATTATTTGGTGATTCTGTACACTAACCTTCTACTAAAGTCTTTTTTTTATGTATTCTGTATTTGGAGGTATAAAAACTTAGAAAATTAACAAAACTTTAAAACATATCTCTCTCACATGCTTCTGCAAAGATATCCATGGTGTTTCTTTGTGTTGTATGTTGTTCAGTAGATTCTCTTCATTTGTTAAAATTAGTAAATTAGACATAGCAATGAATTAAATAAAGGATGAACGAAAAGACAGTAAAAATAATTTTTCTGCTCATTTTTCTAAAATTGAGAAAATATATTTACATACATACATACATACATACACACAGGTATATATATGTGTATATATATGTATGTGTCTATATGTGTGTGTATAGCTGTGGTCACTGAGTGCAAGGGGAAAAAATCAAATGTAGTCTATAAGTTATTAAACAGTAAAACATTAACTTATTAAGAAGTAAAGCTACATTGAGCACTAATGGAGTGGTTTCGGGTAAACTACATTTTAAAGACGGTGTAACATAATAGGTAAGTAGTACTAACAGCAGCTACAGTGGGATGCAAAAGTTTGGGCAACCTTGTTAATAGTCATTATTTTCCTGTATAAATCGTTGGCTGTTACGATAAAAAATGTCAGTTAAATATATCATATAGGAGACACACACAGTGATATTTGAGAAGTGAAATGAAGTTTATTGGATTTACAGAAAGTGTGCAATCGATGTCAATGTCAACGTGAGTGACTCTGGTCTTTAATATCTTCATTTGATGCATTCATGTAACAAACTAAAAGTCATTATAACAAAAAGTTTATTTCAGTTTATTTCAAAGGCTTTTCGTTTTCCTAATTTTCTTACATTATTGTTGTCTTTCATAAACACTAACCTTTTTGTATCTTTTTTTGGATTTCTGCTGAGCACCTCATTCTGTCGGTTTAGGCCCTGGTGGATTAGGCATATTAAATAATAGATAAGTAAAGGGATAATAGATAAATAGAAAATTAAATACCTTTCTGGTGGACATCAAGTTGTAGGAATCCTAATTAAAATTAGAAAAGATTTAGGTAATGCGCTGTTTAAAAACATAGAGTCAAGTTGTCTGTGCAATTTTTTAAATATTTGGTTATAGGCAAAATCTGTTTATCTTCATGAATTCATCCATCCATCCATTATCCAACCTGCTATATCTGAACTACAGGGTCAATGGGGTCTGCTGGAGCCAATCCCAGCCAACACAGGGCTCAACATCTCTCTGTGTTATTCACCATTTTCTCATTGAAGTGTCTCATTTTAATTACTTTTTTAAAAAGTAAAAAAAAAATTCATAGTTGGCAGGCCACCCTAAGGTATTGTGCCATCATCCCTACCACTGAGCAATCAAAGCCAAACTGATCAATCAGATTGCTTGGATGGACCATACACAAACATGCACACACAGACAGTAATGTTTTATAGTATAGATGAATAGGTACTGTAGTTTTATTGCACAATATTAAGTAGTTCTCACAGGATAATGTAACTTAAAATGTTCAGTGCTAACATTCAAGAAGAAAACTTTCCAAAAGAATTTAACAGTTTACATCAAAATACTATATTTACATTTTGAGCAATACACAGAAGCAGCTAGATGTCTAAATAAAATATGTCACATAAAAACAAATAAAAATGAAACAAGGGAAAAGCTATTTGAAGCCTAAAAGATGCTATTGTCTGTTTTTCTGGGCAAAAACATACTACAAAAGAGAGGGAAAGTACAACAAAATGCATCCCAGTGTACAGTGCATGTCCTGCTCTGACCAGGCAAAGAAACTAAACTTGTTTAGTCCTGAACAGAGAAGGCTATTTGGGGAACCAATCCATGTCTTTTAAATTCCCAAAGATATAAATAAAATGATGCATTATTTTTAATGATAAATTACACTTTCACTTTTCCTATATATACTGTATATATTTAGTGAGCTGGAGGGCTGATCACACCCCAAGAAGATACAGAAAACTACAACTACAACCCCTGAAACACAGACTACCCTCACATTGCTCCTTATCCTTGCGCTATAACGCGTAATACAAACCTCGCGCATTACTCCACTGACTTAAAAGCCTTGTGCAGCGCCTGTCAGTTTTGGAATTGATTGTTTTGCTTTTATCTCTCTTTCTCTCTCTCTGACATTCTCTGCTCCTAGCGGAACTGTCATCTCTGACTTGTCATGGAGTACTTTTAAGCTTTTGAAAAAAATAAATAAATGTTTGTTTGCAGTGTTTGAATAAAATTCCTGTTTTCTACAACCATCTGTGTCTCTGTGCAAATCTGTGACCCAAGCGTGACAATATATATATTAATATACTGTATACTAATAAAAGGCAAAGCCCTCACTCACTCACTCACTCACTGACTCACTCATCATTAACTCTCCAACTTCCCGTGTAAGTGGAAGGCTGAAATTTGGCAGGCTCATTCCTTACAGCTTATTTACAAAAGTCAGGCAGGTTTCATTTAGAAATTCTACGTGTAACGGTCATAACTGGAATATACTTATGTACATATATACCGGCCATAGCCTGTAGCTCAGTTGCCGTGTGTCACTCCTCCCACGTAATTGAGTGCCTGCCCATATAAGGCCGTCCGTACTAAATATTCAGACGAAGATGAGATGGTCAGGGTGGTGTTTGACACAAACTCAGCAAAACTGCAAGAAAAACTTTTAAGTGCCGGGTCTTAGCTAACATTAAATAAAGCCGTGGACATCGCGAGATCGCACGAGATAGCACAAGCACAGCTGAGAAGCTTCGATGCATGTACTCCGAGCAGCTCACGTGAACTGACTATGAACGCAGTATGTAGAGAACAAGCAAGACCTCCAAAGAGCGCGGAGACTTTTGATCACGTGAACGTGTCTGCAAAAAGTGGCGTCTCCTGCCCTGCAAAAATACTATAAAAGTCGAGCTGACGGTGTGCATGCCCGTAGTTGTGCCGGCCTTTGAGATGCTGACTGCGCTTCTGCCTTAAGTGAAAGTAAACACTTTTCATTTTTTCCTCCTTCCCCTGAGCTATAGCCCAGAAAGCTGCAAACACAGGATCCCATTTCTAGACCGCGGTCAAACTAATATTAAGGCGCTTTGCACTTTCTTTTGCACGTATACGATTATGAGGTCGTCAGGTTGGATTATGGAGACACGCACAGGAGTGGAGAACCGACAGTACCATCCCGGCCGGTTAATGGCAGGGCCGTCTCTCCAGTCTACACAAGATCCGCCGCGACGCTCCCCAAAAGGAGCTCATATCGTCAGCGAAGACATCTCTCTACACTATATAAAAGAAAAAGGCAAGTTTCCTTTCTTTATACCTTTTTTCCTTTTATCCCAAACCAAAGCCTTTCTCTCTTAACACTGCAGAGGACACAAAACTAATTTTCTTTAATTGCTGGTAATGCCGGTAAGGCACATTACCACCGGCAGAAATTTGAACATTCACATAGGAAATGTAATTTCTATACCACGGCCGTCGTGTAGCGCCTTTCAAAAGGGATCTACTACAGAGAGATGATCCATATACACTTTAGCTGCTGTTAGTACTACTTACCTGTTGGGTCACGGGGGTCTGCTGGAGCCAATCCCAGTGCACAAGGCAGGAACCAATCCCGGGCAGGGTGCCAACCCACCGCAGGACACACACAAACACACCCACACACCAAGCACACACTAGGGCCAATTTAGAATCGCCAACCCACCTAACCTGCATGTCTTTGGACTGTGGGAGGAAACCCACGCAGACACGGGGAGAACATGCAAACTCTATGCAGGGAGGACCCGGGAAGCAAACCCAGGTCTCCTAACTGCAAGGCAGCACCGCTACCACTGCACCACCGTGTCGCCCCTGTTGTGTTATACCTTCTTTAAAATGTAGTTACCCGAAACCACTCCAGTAGTGTTCAATGTATCTTTACTTATTAAAACGTTAATGTTTTACTGTTTAATAACTTAAAGACTACATTTTATTTTTTCCCTTGCACTCAGTGAGCGAAGCCAATGGGCAATCAGCTATATATATATATATATATATATAAATATATATATATATATTGTGGAGCCGACCCGGACACAGACAGGCGGACATGTTGTTTCTCAACCACCACACGTTTATTTACAATATCTACAATTATTTACTTGGTCACACAGACCCAGTTCAGTGCACAAAACACCCCAACACACTCAGTCCTGGCCACAAATGCCTTCTTCGGGCCGCCTCCACACCTCCTCTGTGCTTCATCCTGCTTCCTCCCGACTCCAGCGCTGAATGAATGGAGACAGCCCCGGATGAGCCCCAGGTATTCCCGGCAGCTCTCCGGGTGCTGTCCTAAATCTTCCCCAAGGCATTGGGACGCCTCCTGGTAGTGACCACGGGCCCCTACAGGGTGGAGCTTCCATGCCCTGTAACCATGGCCCCCAGAGCAACCAGGAAGGCGGCCCCCACGTGATCCAGGGTGGGCTTTGACCCTCTTCCGGTCCCTCAAGCGCCCGGCCGGGTCATTGCCCTGGCATCCCTGACAATATATATATATATATATATATATATATATATATATATATATATATATGTATATATATATATACAACGAATACCCCCAAGCCACCAAGTGGTGCCCTCCCTGCAGTAAGGAGGTTCCCCGAAGACCAGCAGGGCATCATGGACACTGCAGTTTTTATACACCGCCCTGCTGGATGCCATGGGGGCTACTAGATGACGCGGCAGGGAGGAACAACGATTATTTACCCTACGCCACGGAAGTATGTCCAAGTCACATGGACAAGGGGAATGACGTGCTTCCGGGGTGAAGAAAAGGACTTTTTATCTGACCCAGAAGTGATAAAGAATCACATGGACTGGGGATTGGAACACTTTCGGGTCAGGGAAAATAAAAGGATTGTGGGAGCTCGTCTGGGAGTGGTGGAAAGTATTATTAATTTATTATTGTGATTGTTTATGAGTATAGTGGAGGAGAAGATGCTTTGTGCACTGTGGCTTATGAATAAAGTCAACATTTGGACTTTTTCCTGGTGTCTGGAGTCTTGGACAAGGGTTCAAGGGAGCGATACAGCCCCCTATCTGTCACAATATAAGTATATATATATATACACACTCATCTAAAGGATTATTAGGCACACCATACTAATACGGTGTTTGACCCCCTTTCGCCTTCAGAACTGCCTTAATTCTACGTGGCATTGATTCAACAAGGTGCTGAAAGCATTCTTTAGAAATGTTGGCTCATATTGATAGGATAGCATCTTGCAGTTGATGGAGATTTGTGGGATGCACATCCAGGGCACGAAGCTCCCGTTCCACCACATCCCAAAGATGCTCTATTGGGTTGAGATCTGGTGACTGTGGGGCCATTTTAGTACAGTAAACTCATTGTCATGTTCAAGAAACCAATTTGAAATGATTCGAGCTTTGTGACATGGTGCATTATCCTGCTGGAAGTAGCCATCAGAGGATGGGTACATGGTGGTCATGAAGGGATGGACATGGTCAGAAACAATGCTCAGGTAGCCTGTGGCATTTAAACGATGCCCAATTGGCACTAAGGGGCCTAAAGTGTGCCAAGGAAACATCCCCCACACCATTACACCACCACCACCAGCCTGCACAGTGGTAACAAGGCATGATGGATCCATGTTCTCATTCTGTTTACGCCAAATTCTGACTCTACCATTTGAATGTCTCAACAGAAATCGAGACTCATCAGACCAGGCAACATTTTTCCAGTCTTCAACTGTCCAATTTTGGTGAGCTCGTGCAAATTGTAGCCTTTTTTTCCTATTTGTAGTGGAGATGAGTGGTACCCGGTGGGGTCTTCTGCTGTTGTAGCCCATCCTTCTCAAGGTTGTGCGTGTTGTGGCTTCCCAAATGCTTTGCTGCATACTTCGGTTGTAACGAGTGGTTATTTCAGTCAAAGTTGCTCTTCTATCAGCTTGAATCAGTCGGCCCATTCTCCTCTGACCTCTAGCATCAACAAGGCATTTTCGCCCACAGGACTGCCGCATACTGGATGTTTTTCCTTTTCACACCATTCTTTGTAAACCCTAGAAATGGTTGTGCGTGAAAATCACAGTAACTGAGCAGATTGTGAAATACTCAGACCGGCCCGTCTGGCACCAACAACCATGCCACACTCAAAATTGCTTAAATCACCTTTCTTTCCCATTCTGACATTCAGTTTGGAGTTCAGGAGATTGTCTTGACCAGGACCACACCCCTAAATGCATTGAAGCAACTGCCATGTGATTGGTTGATTAGATAATTGCATTAATGAGAAATTGAACAGGTGTTCCTAATAATCCTTTAGGTGAGTGTATATATACACCTAATCACATTATATATACACACACATACATACATACATACACACAACCACATATATAGGGAATAGGGGAAAGGTGGAGGCTTTTAAAGGAGAAGACAAGAAGTGAAGTCAAAGGGGTCGGGCTCATGTAGGTCTTCTGTCATTGGTATGAGACGTGATATCACAGGGGCCGGAACCGGCAAGGTCTCCTTCCATTGGCCCAGTCCCGGAAGTGACGTTAAGAGGACCAGGTGGAATCCCCCGTGAATGGTCTGCAGGCAAGGGAGAAAAAGAGTCAGTGCACTCTGCCACATCCTGGTATGTCTCGGAACTGCCCTTACTCAAGCCCTTTAGCTGCCTCCCATGCGCATGTGTGTGACAATATATATATATAAAAGGATGGCATAAACTCTACAAGTGACATCAATATAAACCTATAACTTTACCTTGCAAGAAGTCATCTATCAGCAACCACTTTCCAGACCCGTTTTGAGGTGAACAGGATCACAGTGAAGCTTGAGACTACTCCAAAAAGCAACAAACACAAGGTCCCTGTACAGAGTACCACTCTATCGCAGGGTGAACAAACACACAAACCTGCAGCAGGGGCATCACCAATCCACCTAGTATGCTTGTCATTGAACTGTGGGAGGAAACCAGTGCACTCAGAGGAAACCTACATGGGTAATGGGTGAACATGCAAACTCCATTGGGGATGCACCTGGGACACAAATGGTGGTCCCTTTATTTTGATGCAGCAGTGCTGCCTCTGCAACACCAATCACCAATAACTATAAACTTTAAAATAATAGAAAACTTCTTTCAAAGATGGTGAAGACTCACATAAAGACAATTTGTCTTTGTGAAAACACTATGAACTTGCACTCTATTAACATGTGTGCAATCTCAAGATATTTGTTGCCAGACATGTTCTAGCAGTATAATCTTGGCTTTGTCAATTATGATGTCAATCTTTGTCATTACAGTCCTAAAGAGACAGAAAAAAAATGTACTTAGTGCATATCCTCTGCAGTATTGAAGAAACCGGGAAGGGCAATTGCTGGGTAATTCTTGTAATGAGATTTTCATGTGGTGAAAATATAGTCATGGGCACAATCGGGTTTTTTAGTACGTCCTCATATGAAAAAAATGCAACCCTGTGCTCCTCCATAGTGACGTGAGTGAAAGGCATAAATTAAATTGTTTTAATGGTGTGTAGGCACGTCATTTATAAAATGTTGCATGGATTTGATCATGAAAATATGAGCAGGCCAAAAAACATGAAAATGGATACACTAAAAAAAGTTAGATTCATAAAACCTGGCACATGCACATTTCCTACAAACTGTACATTTATAAATCACAATCATCTTGTAATTGTGCATTTCTGAATGTGTCTTGATGCTAATCAACTCCATACATATGCAATCACAATGCTGCAAAAGTTAATTGGCTAGTAGAACTGCCCTTCTTCTTACACATTGAGATGGTCTGCAGCTGAGCACACAAGACCATGTGCAACATAATAACGCCTCCTCTGTTCATTCTGAAGATCCAGCAAAGGCATAACATACCAGCATCTGAACAGGTAGCCACAATCACTTGGCACACGTAATGATATGACAGTTGATACAATGAATAGTACAGAACATATGAAAAACTGAGGCTTCAGCCAGTTACCTTACCAACAAGCCAGCCACTGTGTATAGTACCGTCACATCTGTCAAAACTAGTATGCCTCAAAATAAATAAATCACAGCCAGTTCCCTGAGAAGTGACAACACATAGGCTATATAAAGTGATGAAAACCAAAAACATTTTCAGCGCAAATATGTAGCATTGGCCCTTTTAAAAGGAAACTAAAATAGAGTCTGTACATCATATTCAACACTTTTGAGGTTGAATATGTTTATCATATCAATGCATATTGTAATGACAACTTGGTGATATGAATTATTATATGCATGAGTCATCATTTAGTTGGTCTCGCTGCATTTCCCTGCTTGATCAAGTATGTCATTATTTCTCAGTTTCTCAGAATTATTGTATATGCATGGGTCAGAGTTGCCATAAACATACACTAGCTTTTGCATTCAAGTTTTCTTTTATAAATATTAATGTTTGTGAACCTCTTTGACCTTTTTTTGTGAGTACACAAGCTTTATAAATGAGGCCTCATGAATTATGTGAATTATGCAGCTAAAAAAACTTCCAAAAAATACCTTGCAGTATCATGCAATCGTCATTTTTGTAATTTAAAAAACAAATTGCACAAAATACATTGGCTTATAAATAATGTTATCATTATATATACTACCTATACTACCTGTCTAAGATTTGTAGAGCAGGATTTATTGTAAAGTATGTAGTAATAAAATGCAATACTACACATTTTTTGTGATGTGCCATGTTTTGGAATGAGAGCGACATAGCAAATGGACAGACTGACAGACACTTGTCCTTTTATTAAGGTAGAATATATTCAAAATGAACAGTCGTACACTTCAATACACAATTAATGCATTTCATTATTTGCCATGTACTCAGGAATGTACTGAATAGGAATCTAACCTGACACAACTGGTAAAAAACACAAACTAGGCAAACTAGGGACAGTGGCCAGCTTTACATGTGCTGTCATGTACCACAATAATGAGTGCTATAACATGCAATCTCCTTCTTTTATCTTTTAGGCCATAAATGGTCATCTTTGTGTTAAATTCCCACCTGGAGCCAAATAAAGTTATATCTATCTATTGTGATGGACGGCTGGCAGGTCAATCCAGCCGGGACGCCCAAAGAATGGAAAGATGGGGGATGGCAGCTACTTGCCTCCCCCAAGATGCTAAATGGCGACTTCCCTGCAGCATAGTGGTGACCCAGATCCCACAAGGCACCACGGGATCTGGAGTTCGGCTTCACAACCCTGCTGAGTATCATGGGTGCCAACAGGAGATGCTGCAGGGGGACCTGAGAGTTTTTACTGTTTGCATAGCCCAGAAGTACTCCAAAGTCACAGGCATGGAAGCCCTGAAGTGCTTCCGGGCTAAAGAAAAAGCAAATTCTACATCTGACCTGGTAGTGCTGGCACTTCACATGGACGGAAGGACAGAAGCACTTCCAGGTCAAGGACTATATAAAGGACTGTTGTGAGCCCAGCAAGCGAGACAGAGTTGGGTGGAGGTGGACAAAAGTTGCTGGGAGGTGTGGAGGGAAAGAGAAAGAGAAAGAATATTGTGATGGTGGCTGTGGTGCTTAGGGAGCACTGTTTGAAGAGGAAAATAATTAAGAGAAATTCTTTGTGCTTTTACCCTGTGTTTGAATGTCTGTCTATTGGGTTTAAAGGGGCAACAGAGACCCCTAGCATCTTACGCTATCTATCAACTTAGTTTTGCTGTCATAAAAATAATTCTGAATCACAGTCAGCATTTTTCATTAAACTAGAAGATTTTCTGTTTAGAAGTGAACATATTTGGTAAGTTTGAAGGTATTGTTTTGTGTTTGAATACATTGCATATTTTTATCAAATTGCTAAATACAGCTTCATTTAAGGAGAAGTGTTTGCGGTAAAACGTTCAACTTAAAAAAAGAGCAGAAAATGAGTTACAAAAACATTAGAAATGTGAAGTAAAAATAAATCTGACACCAATATTTCCAGTATTCTCTTTGGAGGTATTTAAAAACATGGATCCCTTTACACTATTCATACTCAGGCTTGAGAATCATTATCTATACTGCTTGGCCATCTTGCATAAACACATGAACTTAAAGCAGTATTGTAGTGAAGCAGTATGGAGATCCTCCCATCATTGTAGCTCCAGTTGAACATGCTACTTGATTAGCAGTATCCTCAGTTAACTTTAAGTGTTTTACTTTTATAACAATACATGCCTTATAATTTTAATAACAAAACTGCAATTTGCTTTCCTTTGGATAATTTCTTCAAGTAAATAATGTATGGAACCCTCATGTACCCGTTGTAAAAAAAGAGTTAAAAAAGTCAACGTTTAGAATTGCAAAATCACACATACCTATACATGTACCAAATGTAAAGCATCCTCATTTTCTATGACAACCTTTGTAAAAAGCATTTGCTAAATATATAATCATAATGAAACAGTTTAACTGCTTGTACTGGACATGAGTTGTAAAGCTCAATTTTATTTTTACAAAGAATTTGACTAAAAATCAGCTTAAGGCTCCACACCAGTAACACTGATGGCAAAGGAGGTGCATTCTGGATGACTGCTGTGATGGACGGCCAGCAGCTCAACCCGACTGACACAGCAAGGATGCTAGATGGCGACTTCCCTGTAGCTTAGAGGTGCCCCGGATTCCCGCAAGACATCATGGGAGACGAAGTTTGGCTTCACAACCCTGCTGGGTACCGTTGGTGCCGCCGTGTGACGTTTCCCATATAGCCTGGAAGTACTGAAGTGAAGAAAAATGTAATTCTGCACCTGTCCCAGAAGTGCTGACAAGTCACATGAACTGAAGAGGAGAAGCACTTTCGGGCCAAAGACTTGTGAAATATAGCGGCCCAGACACACACAGGCGGACACCATTTGCTCCATCACCACACGTTTATTAACACAAAGTCACAAATGTTAAGTGCACCGCCACCAAACCCCCAGTTCCCCAAAGTCAACAAACAAAGTCCTCTTCACACAACACTCGGGCCTCTCCTCGCTTATCCTCTGCCTTGACCTTGTCCACCTCCTCACCCGACTCCAGCCTTGATTGCAGGGCGGCGGCTCCTTAAATAGGTGGCTGATTTCCAACCACACCCAGCCACCTGCGACAGACTATATAAAGGACTGATGGGAACCCAGCAGGCAAGCCGGAGTTGGGAGGGAGTGTGACAGAGCTGCTGGGAAGAGAAGAGGAAATTTATTATATTGATTTGTGGTGTGTTTGGTGGATGTGGTGCTTTGGAGGCACTATATTGAAGAACAGATTAAAAATCTATCTATCTATTGTGATGGACGGCTGGCAGCTCAATCCGGCTGGGATGCCCAAAGAATGGAAGTGTTTTAAAAGTTTTAGAACCTTAGAAGTTTTAGTGTTTTAGAAGTGTTTTGGAAGTGTTTAGTGCTTTTAAACTTGTGTCCTGAGCATCTGTCTGTTGGGTTTCATGGGGCAACAGCGTCCTCTATCATCCACACTGCATACTAATCTTGTTCAATTTTTATCACAAAAAACATCAGTTTCAGTCTGGTTTAATGCTAATATATTCTATAAAACAAAAAACTCAACTGACACAAAATCAGTAATTTATTTTTAGTACATTTGTACCATACTAGGTGGAACTTGATGTCAAGCACATCAAAGATGGAACTTTGAACTACCTGTTATTATTATTTACAGTAATTGAAAGATAACTAAGTTGACATCAGTAAGAAGTACTACAAAAGTAATCATTCTTGCAATAGAATCGCCCTGATATCATTAAAACTGAACCCCTACATTGACTCTTTTTCAGTTTGTATGTGCATTAATGTACTGATGGATTTTAAGGGATTTTTAAAATTTTCAAAAGATTGAATAGAGCCATTCTCAGTCTAATGGGTAACAATGCTATGTGTCTGTAATTTTGTTTAAAGTTGCAAATTAATTCAGAACATTATTTTAAAAAATATACAGTATTATTCATTATTTCACAATACCCACTAGTGCTTATTCTAAATTAAAGTTAATTAACCTTGTTGTGTGTTAAATTAGAGATGGCTGGGATATATGAGCTTGTAATATGCATACAGCTAATTTGTCATGATTATTTTTTTTATATTTTTACAGGTGTTTTGCTAGATCTTTACCTAATGTGCTGGCTTAATTAATTTGGGATTCACAGTGCTGTGCAAAAGCATAAAGCAAACCAAGAAAATTATTTTTGAAGCTAATTATCAGGGCATTAAGTGTTTATTTGCTCATGAAAACTCTATATAAGATTAAATAAGTAGAAATATACATTAAAAATAACTTTAACAATAGTGTCTTGCATTTTTCGAACAGTGTTGTATAAGTAGTCCTGTGGTGAATTATTCTTAAATTCATTCAGGGTTCAACATAGAAGTTCTTTAGGCTTTAGCTGTTTTCTGTTCCTTTTTGCCATTCGAATGATTCCAAACAGTTTCGGAGATAGTGAGGTTGAGGCTCTGAGGTTGACAGGCTAATACAGACAGAATTGCACTCACAGGTGTCTATCTCAAACTGGGCTTAATTGTGTTTGTAGTGTGTTTGGAGTTATTGTGCTGAAATGTGGCATTTATGTTAATAGGTTGTTTTCTAGAAAATACAGCATTAGATGTCAACATCTCAGCAGTCATTATTCCACCAATTTGACCAAATCCTCTATACTCTTGACTGAAACAAACCTCCAAGAAATTATATAGTTGCCTCCTTGCTTCACATAAGATGGCAGAAAGGTATCTGTGTACTTTTCACCTACTGACATGCTGAGATCTTTAAGAACCTAAATGCATCTCTCCACGAGACTTTCCACTATTAGTTGTCACTCCATGTTTTATGATTGTTCACATATTGCAATCTCTTTTGCCGTTCTACAAGGAAAATTACATAGGTGCAATATGCCCTACAATACGGTTTCTCATAAAAGATCTTTGCATGCTAGAAATGTGTACTTTATGGGCAAAAAGTGATCAAGCACATTACTGGATATCCTTCTCTCCCTTAAAGAGGGTGAGTTTTAGATTGCATTCTGCAGCATTTTTTGGTCTTCTACTGCATTTTCTGTCTTCAGCTTGCCCAATTTCAACAAATTCCTTTCTAACAGCTTGAAAAGCACACCTTAAAAATCATGTTTGGCATGCTTACTGGCTAGTCTTGTTTATACAAAACTATGACAGTCTGACTGTCACTGTCAGCGTATCCAGAACATTTCCTGAGACACCCCAGTATTTCTGATTACCATCCAGTGCATCCATTACTGTGTTTGTTACACTGTGTCAATGGCATACTGGGTTCAGCTTATCAAGTCCTCATTAATCAGGTGTGCTGTTGGGGAAATTTAGCAAATGCAGGATTGGCTGGGGTGCTGTAGAGGAGAGTTTTGTTATTCTAACTATTTTATAAGATATCTGAAAGTTTTTGAAAATGTGAGTAATTCATGCTACTTCTTATTGTATATCTATTTGTATTTATTATAATTTTATATAGTGTTGCATGAGCAAATAAAATAAAGTCCTGTTGCAACACCATGCACAACCTGTGCAATGACAAGATCAAATAACATAGTACTAGCACAAATACTTGAAAAGGCAAAAAAAAAAAAAATGAAAAGTACACTTCTAAAGAACTGGCTATTGCAACACATCACAGAAAATAATGTCCCTATGTATAGGTCTTTGTTCTTTCCCTGGTAACTTCAGTTTAGATACTGCAAAAATGTACCTAATACTCATTTACTATTATGTAACAAGACCTTAACAAAGGCTTCTTTTGGTTGCCATAACACTTTTAAAACATCACCAGATTGTTATTCACCTCTGTGCATTGTGGCATATTGACTTGATGATAAAATTATTTGTTAATAAGAAGAGCTTGTACAAAGTATGTAATATCAAGAGAAACATGTTTCAGTTAAGCCACCTTAGACCACTGAAAGTGAACTTTTGTTGCTATGGTTGTTCACATTGCAGAGATCAATAAACATTTTGCTTAAGCTTTGTAAGTGTTATGCAGACCCAAAGAAGTGAATGTTACAGTCTTCTTACATAAAATAAAATTAATAATAGATGTCCCTCTTGGTCTTGCTATGCTAAATCAATTTATTAACGCAATTATTTTTTTACTTTTTGAATGAAAAATGCACTTGACATGGTTCCACAGGTGAGCTTATATGATAAATGCCAACATTTATTTTTAATTTTAATTTGCAGTTAGTACTGTGGAAAAAGAAATACAAATTGATTCAGTTTATGTGTTCTTGCCTATTTCAGTTGTTTTCACTGTAACCATAATTGCCACCGTCACAGATGGAGAGTAAATATTTGAAGTGACTTTATTTGCTTTAAAATATTCATTTTAAGATATTTATTTATGCTATTTAAATTAAAGTAATTCAAAAGTCCAAGTCTGTGTGGAATGCACATGTGCATACATTCACCTATTTTGATGCAAGGCAGATCCTCATAGAGAAATTTGAAATTAAAAGGGTATTTCACCCCATCTTCCTGCAGATGCTGCTGCTCGGAAGAAATTAAATAAGTGGTAAACTCACTGTATCATTAAAGTATTATTAAAATCCATCCATAAATTTTCCAAACCTGCTTATCCAGAGCAGGGTTGCATGGTAGATGAAGTCAATCCCAGTAAGCAATGGGTGCAAGTCAGGAACAATCCCTAAACAGGGTTCCAGCCATCAGAGCACCAATACACTCACATATTTGGGCCAATATAGCATCACCAATTCAAATATCCGGCACGTCTTTAGATTGTGAGAGAAAAGCCAGGTGGACACAAAGAGAACATGCAAACTCCACACAGGCAGCACATGAAATGTGAACCCTGGCTTCTCTACTGCAAGGCAGCAGTGCTATCACTGTGCCACCATGCCACTTCATATTGTTAAAATGTTTATAGCAAATTAATTTTAGATGTCAGTTAGAATTTTCCAATCTTTCATGACATGCTAAGTGTAGTTTCTTTTTTAGAATAAACTTTTTTGGAGTATTTGAAATTCTCTTTGTACCTGTCATCTTTGGATCTTGCAGAATTATTTCCATGCCTTTTCTGTGTGTGCATAATTGTAGCCTCAACTTTTCGGTTCTACTTTGGGGCTTGAAATTTACAGCCATGTAAAGCAATTCACTAATGGATTTTTTGTGTTACAGTTTAAAGGGTGCATGAAGTTATACATGTCACTATTATGGAATAGTCAAGACTATTATCAAGAATCTTGTTGATTACTTATGTAAAATACAGATTAGCAGTTGGCCCACTGAAGAAAAATTTAAATTTATGAATACTCATTTGCAATCATAGGTCAATGTTGATTATTTCATCTTGAATTATATTTTAATACAATCATTTGGTGGTTGATCAAAATGGCAAAATAATACATTGACAGATCTTTAGATTGCAGAACTTGTTATGACATTATTCAGCTGACATTATATCACCACTGGTGCTGGTTGCCTAATACATTGTGTAATGCAACATCTCTCTCTTAGTCCCTCACATGATGTTTACTGGAAGCTTCATCCCTCCTAAGATACTCCTAAACAAGTCTGGCATCTTCTCAATCTTGCAGCTCCAATGATCTTTTCTTTGCCGTGTCCAACTGCTTAATTATTGATGTTGCCAGTCCAGCCTCATACCACTCACTTGTCATAAGGCTAGAGATGGGAAAATGATACAGAAGCATTAAAGTTTGTGTCAGTCAATCTGAAGCATTGTGAATTGAATCAGTGCGTCGGACCTTGTGTCAAAATACCGGAGTCATGTGACCCCTGACATTTGAAGCTTTGAACGTCATCAGTGCTTCACAGTGCGCTGCACTGGTTTGACAGCATTTCGTAAGTTTGACAGCTTTGTTGCTAAATTAACAGGTAGCTTATAAAAAAGGCATCATTCTCATTCAACAATGTTGGGTTGTGAGGAGAGAGAGATTTGGAGAGCTTTGGTGACAAAAGGTGACTAACAGGGGAAAATGGCGTTCAAAAGTTTGGGAGCACTCATACCACCGAATAATGCAGAATACGTTGCCTCATTATGATCTACATTTTATGTTCTGATTGGAATCTTATTCTTACACTGTTAAATTAAATTATTATACAATTATACAATGCTGTGTAGGTGCAGTGTTTGCTGTGCACACAAAAGTTGTCTTACAACAACAACACGTCATCCATGTTGAGACACATGTTTCACCACTTGTAAAGGTGCAGCAGGAAATATTTCTGGTATGTCTTTTCAGTCCAGTGTTTCAGATTCAAACTTTAGCATCTAATGATTGTGTATTCATTAAATTGTATTAATGGACAAGGACCTTAGCAGAATAAAATAAACGCAGACTTTTCTGACCTTTTACTGGTGACATGAGATTGAAACAGTGAGTGCTGCTTCACTTGCGCTCTTGAGAGCTGCCTTGACTTGGGCTGAGGTGTCAAATCATTTTCTGCACAAATAGAAAGAAAGCCTCAAAGCTTCATGAGGCTTTATTTTCCCATCACTACATCAAACCCAACACCACTTGCACTCACCTTCTCCATCTCCAACCTGCTTCCTGAGATCAAAAGCAACTGCTTTTCTCTAAGTGCTGCATCATATCACTCAGTCACTCTCATGCACATATGCTCACACCACCTACACAGTTTCTAAGGATGTCTGCTCCCTCCCTCCCTCCCTCTCTCTCTCTCTCTCTCTCTCATGTCCAGGAGACACCACCAGAATTTTCATGCTAGAGCACCACTGGAAAAACATATTTTGTCAATATTATTTTATACTGATGTATATAGGGTACATCAATGATCTGTATTCAGTGCTTCAAAACTTAGATACTGGCATCTGCCCAGCTTCTTTTCTTCATGGTTGTTATTAATGTATTGTAAATTTCATAGCCATTGATTGAGTGCAGATGCTATGAGTTCTTGACACCAAGAGTCCTATTGATGGTGTATTAGTATTTTTATTACTAACACTGTTTAATTTCTGATAGTTTTATGTGCAGCTTCAAATAATAAAGTTTTCAAAGAAAGTAGTACTTTAATCACTGATTGACTGTATTTAAACAAAGTCAGCACTGAAATTTTAGCATAAATTTGCTATGGATTTTTGTTTTCTTGTTGAAGAAAATAACATTCCATACAGTCAATTCAAACTTATGCAGAAAATCACTTCATAGTCAAACAATGCACTTGAACAATTAACAATCAGATTTGGGTCCAAAGTAAGATTTTTTTTCAAAAACACAAATCACTATTAAAACAATATATAGAAAAGTCTGCACTTATTGCACTCTTACATATGAAAAAAAAAACACATAAAAATACATTAAATGCATGTGGGCATACCCATACTGTCATGGCATGTTAATTTTTAATTTTGAAAACTTTAAAGCACTTACTTTAAAGATCTCTTTACTTGATACTTGATTAAATATTGAAACTTCTTCTTAATTCCAAATAAATATTAAAACATTGAGATAAAAAATAAGGAATTTAGAGAATCTTGCACTGACTTAGTGTGTGTCTAGTCCTGTTATGAACTAGCTTCCTCTTTAATGTTTTGGTACTAACTTACCATAACCCAGTGCTGGATCAAGGTTCGGAATCCAGATCAATAGGTACTTGTCCAGTTTCTGTATCGCTGTCATCCCAAAAGATGATGTATCAAACTCCCCTTCCGTGGCCCACTAGAGGGCCGCAGACATCTGACAGCCAGGCCGTGAGGGAACTGCAGGCCCCTTTACTGAGGACACTTTTCAGAATGCTAGGTGGGCGGGGCTTTGCAGCGGTGCAGAGAGGAAAGAGACCGAGGTGAGAGAGTATTACAACAAAGTATTTTATGGTCATGCAGTTTTGCCATTTGACACGAGTCTATAGGAATCTCATTACTACAAAGTACATTCAGCAGATACCTTCATTACAACAAAGTGACCTTGAAATGCTTGAATGAATCATCCACAGAGCAATTAGATCTGTTGTCGCAGCTCAGTTGTGCACATTTGCACATGATCCCCAAACAGAAACATTGTAAAAAAATGTTCTTTCTTTGAGCTTTCCACATATTTGTTTTTGCTGTTTTTGTTTTCTATGGTTTTCAGTGATACCTCAAGCTTATTGCTTGTCAACATTTGAAAAACATCCATTGGAATTTAACTCATTGTCACCCTCCTACAGAAATGGCAGACATGAAAAAATGATAATATTGTTAATATATGTAATGTGCAATCTGTTGGAATGACAAATGCAATGTATATGTCTTTGTTATATGCAAAAAAAAGACAGTTTTTATGTGGTTCAGTGATGCTCATTCAAGAAACATTACTATTAATGCGTCACTCATTCAAGAAAATGTGAGGTTTCTAAACTCTCTCGGACCCTCCATCAATGGGACAACATGTCGAAGAGCGATCACCACGTCTGTTTAAGACTGTTTATCTGTTTCCGGGGCAACAGCAGGCTCACAGCTCTACTGCGAAACAATCGCACTTTGGGACGCACTTCAGTGTAACGTTCCCGTTGGGCGAGGGTGGGGTGTATCCCAAAAGCGTTCAGAAACCTCACAATATGAACAAGCACTATTGAGCACCCCAGCTTTACCCACCTTTACCCACTCTGCAGGCTCAATATCCAGGCAGGCTGGAAGAGCCTGAGGAGGAAAATCTGAGGGAGCATGTAGGGCAGAGGCAGAAAATACCCGTTGTTCAAGTTGGCAGATAAAGTGGCTGCATTCAAAGCCAAACTTGATTTATGGGGCCGATGAGTGAATATTGGGATTTTTGATATGTTTTAAACATTAGCAGAGGTTGTTAAAGATACTAAGCCAGGGCCTGAAATGGGAAGGAATGGATCTGTCACCCATTTGTGAATAAGCCAGGTGAATTAACTTTGTCTGTGCTTGAAGAGGATCAACTGCTTGAGGCTGCAAATGATGGCGGCCTTAAAAGTATGTTTGAGACAACATCAAATCTCCATATGTTTTGGATTAAAGTCAAGGCGGAATATCCTGAGGTTTCCACAAAAGCACTGAAAAGTCTGTTTCCTTTTCCAACATCCTATCTTTGTAAGGCAGTGTTTTCTGCAGTGACAGCAACCAAAATGAGATTACGGTGTAGACTGAACATAAGCAACACACTTTGTGTGTCACTGTCTTCCATCATCCCCAAATGGGATTGTCTGGTTGCAGGAAAACAAGCTCAGGGCTCCCACTGCATTATGGTAAGTTGTATAATTTCTTTTACGATATTATAACTTAATAATAATAAAAGTGTAATGTAAATTGTGTATAAAACTGCCCAAAGAACCCGCCCCGAATCCTCCCCCCCACTGGTCCCTGGAAAAATTTGCTTCTAGTAAAGTGGTCCTTGGTGTCAAAAAGGTTGGGGACCACTGATGTATTACAAACATTTTTAGTAATGCAATGCATTGCATTTATCATTCCAAAAGATGGCACATCATAAACATTAACACTGCCATACGAATCTTGTGTCAAATGGCATATAATAGAGACATATGCACTGCATGATACACTGCAAATATTACAATTTAAGTAATCAACAAAGACCTCAGCATTTTCTTAGACAGGTAGCACAGCTAGTATATGTATAAAATGACAAAATATCCGGTCTCCGTTTGTAGCTGGCGTAACATAGTAAACCATCCAGTGTTCATCCGTGTCTGGGAATAGCATAGTAAACTGTTTGGTAGCCATCTGTGCTGGGGCTTCACATTGTCCTGTATACCACAACATGGCTGGAATGTCTGATGGACCAGGCAACAAGAAATACAAAGACAGTGGGATGTACTGCCTAAAATATTCAGTGATCAAAGGAAACAAAACACACAAAGAAAGAGGTACATAATAGTTAGCATATTCAGATAATAGAGGTTCCTAAATACATGACGTGATCCGAATATATGAACTTACCATTCTACCATTGTGCCTGTTTTGATAAATGGACAATTCGCTGTACTAGTATGGAAATAATTTGGGTGGAGACATCATCTTAAAATACTCAGGGCCCTGCCCAAAGAGAATCACAGAACTTAGTTAACAACATAAATAAAAATATTTTAGAAGAGAAATATAAAGTACTGTATGTATAAAATCCTAATAAGTAATATCCTATTTTCTACTTGCACTGTTATTTGTACATGATAAAAATACAGTAATCAGATAAAAACAATATCTTAGCAAATGTACAGCACCAACTAACAGTACACAAATAAATTAAATTAATATCAGGAGACTAAAAAGGGCACCATCCAGGCCGCAGTCATGTGATCTTAAATCACAGGCTGTTGTTTATCCCACCTGTTAGTATCCTGAAGCTATTGCCCATAATCCCTATTGTGGGGCATCCAGTAAATTTAGCCTTGATGCAAACCTTAAATTATTTGATAACCAAAAAATAAGGTGTATAATTAGACCAAGGGATAAAACCAGACACTCCACCAGGGGCCTCTGTAATAGAAATTTACTTCAAATTAAAACAAAAAATATATCACTAGTTCAGAAAGAAGCATGCAGTTTTCAATGCTGTTTATTGAACATTCGCTCTCTTGGCAGTAAAGCTATTTTTGTAAATGATATTATATTAAGTGCAAAATCAGGTCTGTGTCTTTTCACTGAAACCTGGCTCAAGAAATGTGACACTGTTCCCCTAGCTGAGGCGTCACAAGATGGATACTCTTTCCTTCATAAGTCTAGAGATTCTGATCAAGGAGGAGGCCTTGGAATAATTTATTGTAACAAAATGCAAATCACGTTTTAAAATTTAGGTGACTTTACATCCTTTGAGGCATTCATTTTAAATATTAAAACAGATTCCAACACAATTTTAGTGCTAGTCTACAGACCACCAGGGCCATATTCATTGTTTATTACTGAATTTAGGAACCTTTTATCTGATTTGGCTATAAATTATGATCACATAGTATTTATGGGGGATTTTAAAGTACACATTGATGTGGAAACTGACCCTTTTAGCAAATGTTTTACTTATTTGTAAAATTCATTAGGATTTTGTCAGATTGTCAAAGGTCCAACACATAATCATAACCACACATTAGATTTAATTATAACATGCAAAGTTAAAATTCAAAATTTAAATATTAGTCCATTAAATTATTTCCGATCACTACTTAATTACATTTGATTTAGTCCTGCCCTTGCCAACACACTCACAGATTAAAACAAAGACATTACATCTACTGTAGATTGTAATTCTGCTTCAAAATTTATAGATACTTTGAGTAAGTCGAGTGTAATTGTTGAAAACCGTTTACTGTAGATCAGTTAACATCAAATGTAAACGTGGAAAAACATTTAGATCAGCTAACATCACATTATAATGTGACCTTGAGAGATGCTCTAGATGGAGAACAACAAAGCTACATATCTTTCAAATTGTATAGACAAAGAGAGTGTTAAAAAATATTTAAAAAAGCTCTCTTTAAAGCTCTCTTAGAATACTATTATACAATAATAAATAGCAATAATAAAAATCCTCGGGTACTGTTTAGAACAGTTGCTAAATTAACAAGTGGGAACTCAGATCTACAGTGCAAAATACCAACAGATATTAGCAGTACAGACTTTATGAACTTCTTAAATGGGAAAATTAAAAATATAAGATCCCAGTACAAACCGCATACTAGCTTAGCAGACCCTGCCTTACATTGCATTCAGCACTTTAGTCATTTTAATCCTGTAACTGAGCAGAAAGTCTTAACTTTAATTTCCAAAATGAAGCCCACTACTTGTTCCCTAGATCCAGTGTGCCAAAAAAAACGAGTAAAAAGTGCAATGGATCTTCTTGCGGCGCCTGTTCTAAACATTTTTAATAATTCATTATTGCATGGCACAGTACCTGATGCACTAAAAGTGTCAGTCATTAAACCATTACTTAAAATGTCAGACCTAGACCCACAAATACTAAATAATTATAGGCCTACAGTGATCCCTCGCTATATCGCGTTTCGACTTTTGTGGCTTCACTCCATCGCGGATTTTAAATGTAAGCATATCTAAATATATATCACGAATTTTTCGCTGGATCGCGGATTTCTGCGGACAATGGGTCTTTCAATTTATGGTACATGCTTCCTCAGTTTGTTTGCCCAGTTGATTTCATACACAGGGTGCTATTGGCGGATGGCTGAGAAGCTACCCAATCAGAGCACGTATTACGTATTAAATAAAACTTCTCAATGATATACAATATGCTTCCCGCGCAGTGCTTCGCACACTTAAAAGCTCTAACAGCCCGTATTGATTTTTCATTGTTTGCTTTTCTCTGTCTCTCTCTCTCTCTTTGACATTCTCTGCTCCTGACGGAGGGGGTGTGAGCAGAGGGGCTGTTTGCACAGTGGCTGTTTACTTAGAAGATACGGACGCTCCTCTAAAAAATGCTGAAAGGCTACCTTCACATTGATCCCTTCATTGCCCACTTACTTAAAAGCCCAAAAGCCCTATTGATTTTCGCTTGTTTACTTTTCTCTCTCTTTCTGACATTCTCCGCTCCTGACACGAACCTTGAAGAGGAAGATATGTATGCATTCTTTTAATTGTGAGAAACAACTGTCATCTCTGTCTTGTCATGGAGCACAGTTTAAACTTTTGACTAAAGGGTGTTATTTCATGTCTAGAGGGTTCTAATAATGTTAAAAAACGTATTTAGAAGGTCGTAAACATGTTTTCAATGCTATAACTGTGAAAATATTAGATTTATAAATAAAGAATCCTACTTTGTGGAAATTCATTTATCTGTCTGGAGCGAATTAACTGCGATAAATTAGGGTTTACTGTATAACTGTGCAGAGAATATTTATAAGCAGTGTGGGAGAGTTTCTAAGGGCTTAAAATATATAAAAATAACCATACAAACATATGGTTTCTACTTTGCGGATTTTCATCTATCTTGGGGGGTTCTGGAACGCAATCCCCGCGATCAAGGAGGGATTACTGTATTTTAAATTTACCCTTTCTCTCTAAAATACTAGAAAAAGTAGTTGCCAATCAGTTTCAGTCACACCTTATACATTACAATTTATTTGAGAAATTCCAGTCTGGTTTCTGCACTGGTCATAGTATAGAAACGGCACTAACGCGGGTTGTAAATGACATTCTGATATCCTCTAATGAAGGAAACTCCACTGTAATTATGTTGTTAGATTTAAGTGCAGCATTTGACACCACTGACCATTCTATTTTACTGCACAGGCCAGAAAATGATGTTGGGCTTACAAGCACTGTGCTCACTTGGTTTAGTTCTCATTTATCAAATCGATTCCAATATGTACAGAAATGTGCTGACAGTACTCCATCATTAAACACAGAAGTGAGATATGGTTTCCTGCAGAGTTCAGTACTGGGACCTTTACTGTTTTCACTTTACATGCTTCCACTGGGATCTATCATTAGGAAACATAATGTTAATTTTCACTCGTATGCAGATGACACCCAGTTATACATTTCATTTAGATCAAATGAAGTTGCTCCGGTGTTGTCTTTAATTAGTTGTGTTAGTGAATTAAAGGAGTGGATAGATGAGAACTACTTGTCCTTAAACACAGATAAAACAGAGATGGTAATTGTTGGGAATGACGCTGATAAAAACATCATTTAACTCAGTTGGAATCACCATTAATTTTACTGAATCAGCCTGCAATCTAGGAGTTATCTTTGACTCTAGCATGTCATTTAAAGCGCATATTACAAAGTTGTCCAAATCATGTTTCTTCCATCTTAAAAATGTTGGGAAATTAAGGCGCTTTGTAAATAAATAGGATTCTTAGAAATTAATTCATGCATTTATTTATAGTAGGATTGACTACTGCAATGCGGTGTTCATCGGATGTTCAAACTGTTCTTTATACAGCCTTCAGTTAATCCAAAATGCTGCTGCAAGAATTATTGCAAGAACAAGAAAATACGAACACATAACTCCAGTTCTTAAATCTTTACACTGGCTCCCGGTTAAGTTTAGGGCAGATTTCAAAATTCTCCTTTTAATATATAAAGCATCAAATGGCCAAGGTCAGGCTTACTTTACTGAACTTATTATGACTTACAAACCATAGTGCATATTAAGATCTCAAGATGCTGGTCTGCTTATGATTCCAAGGATTAATAAAATAACAGTGGGGGGTCGAGCTTTTAGTTACAGGGCCCCTAAACTGTGAAATAGTCTGCCTGCTACTATAAGAGATGCCCATTTGGTCTCAGCTTTTAAATCCCAGCTGAAGACTCATTACTTCAGTTTAGCATATCCTGACTAGAGCTGCTGATTAACTGTACAGACTGCATCTCTGTTGTTAGTCATTAGCACTAAAACATAAGTAATATGATCATTATAATTTATTACTAACCCTTACCTATTCTGGTTCTCTTCTCGGTACTCAAATATTGCACTTGGTGCCACGGCCCACCTGCCAAGTTGTTTTGCCTGCTTATGAGAAAGTCCCTGATGGAGGATTGCAGGAATAGTGGGGTAGAGGGTTCTTTTCATCGGATTGGCTGGCCCAGTGCTGTTTCAGCTGTGGAATGGCTGAATGGGGGAGGCAGCTTGATGGATAAGGTCTCCAGGACTCTAAACAAATCCAAATCATATTATGTGATATCATCTACTGTTAAATTCTGCTCCATACTTGTAATTTTTTTATTTTTATACTGTATTGAGGATTTTTTCTGTTCTGTATATTGTATTGTATTGACCCCCTTCTTTTTGACACCCACTGCATGCCCAGCAAACTTTTTGAACAGCCTTATCCAAGGTTTCTTCCATTTTTTTCCCTACTAGGGTTTTTTTGGGAGTTTTTTCTTGTCTTCTTAGAGAGTCAAGGCTGGGGGGCTGTCAAAAGGCAGGGCCTGTTAAAGCCCATTGCAGCACTTCTTGTGTGATTTTGGGCTATACAAAAATAAATTGTATTGTATTGTATTGTAAATGCTAAAATTTCTTAAAAGCAGTGAAGAAAATTTATGGTCATGACCCTTACAGCACCATTGCCATACTAACCCTCATAGACCTCCCCTTGGCATGTCATTTGTCAGGATCTTCCACAATTGTATACATGCTCAATCTTCAGAAATTTTTTTTTCAAAACTTGCCTTGACCATACTGTTGAACAAGATAAAAAGATAAGGAAAGGAATGTTGGTGACTTTGCACAATTTTAAAACTATAGGTTAATGTAATGGGATGTTATACTCTGAGACAGGTGTGTGTTAAAGATCACATTATGTGAAGCTTTAGGTTGTATAGTACAGGATGGCAATAAAAGAACCGCTTTCAATGAAAGTTCACTATCTAATTATTCCATTGCAGGATGGTAAGGATTTATCAAAGAAAAGCATAGTTGACTAGCTTATATGACCTAGTGAAACTAATAGAGTCCATCTGGCAAGAAGAGTCCTCGGTAACTCCAAATGTTCCCTAGATTATTAGCATGAGCATTAGCATATAGAGCATGAGCAATAAATTATATTAGCAATAAAAAGTTAGATAACCAGTACAACAAGTTTTTAAAGCATATAGGGTATGTGTTAATCTTTCAACCTTTTAAAGATGTATAAAACTGGTTAATCAACTTTACTGACATGTTGATACACACTTCACCATGAGAAATCAACCCTATACAACACACTAAAACAAAAAAAAAGTTGTGGGAAAGGTTTGTGTGATACAATTTAAATATGACCTTATTCTCTTGTAAATATATTAGGTAACATGGTGCATTAATTTTCATAACCCTTTTAGTCACAAACTTAATGTAATATCTGTGTGGGCAAAGTCATTGCTGGAGGGCTGTAGTGGCTGCAGGTTTTTGTTCCAACCCAACTGTTTATGAAGAAGCATTTATTGCTCAACAAGCACAGTTGAACTTCCCCTTGGGATTAATAAAGTATCTATCTATCTATCTATCTAGCTATCTAGCTAGCTAGCTAGCTAGCTAAGGTCTCACACAAATATGCAATTATTTATTTCCAAATAGCCCAAGGTGTAATGACAGTTGATCACGTATATTTACAGTGACTGTGAACTTTCTACAGACATATTCAGTTCATCCAGTTTCCTTTTAAAGCAGGTTGAATGGTAAGAAAGTGTAATGTGCCAAAATATGACATTTCAATTACAAAGGAAATACTTCTGTAGACTTTTGTTTTTGTTCATTAGAAAGATTTCTTAAGTTTTTGACTACTTCACTTCCAATGCATCACCAGTTGACATTGTATGGACACTTAAAGATGTCAGAGTTACAGTGCTAACCGACATATCGAATGCATTTATAAATTACAGTTTACTGGTTGTAATTTGCAATGTGTATCACATAGAATCCTGTCAATCTAAAGATAAAGATTGGGAGGAACAGTGTCTAACACTGCTGCCTCACCACTCACCACTTCCTGGGTTTGAATTTTGTCCGTTTCCATGTTCTCTCTGTGTTTGCATTGCTGTTTTTTTTTTTGCCTCAGGACTCCTGTTTTTCCTTCAAATCCCAAAGGCAGGCATTTTAGGGTGATTGGACCAGTGTAATTGAGTGTTCAAAACTGGAGAGTGTTGTGTGGAAGAAGGCATCTCATGAAGGACTGGCACCTCATTCAGGTTTGTGCTTGCCTTGCACCAAATGTTGGTAGGATAAGAATCACCACCCCAAAACCTTGAACTGAGTAAGGTAGTTAAAAAATGAATGGATGTATGAATAAAGTTTCTCAAGATGTGAACTCGTCATTTTGTTGGATTTTGAATCTGTGTCTTATTATTTGTAAAGCATTTTATTTGGTGCTTTCTATGAAAGATATGTTTGATTCAGTGTGCACTTACCTTGCAATATTTACCTATTTGAATACTTATTTTTTTAGATTTTCCCATTCTATATAATTTTGTTTTAAAGCAGTATAATAATGCTACAAGAATTTAGAAGAAATGTTAGAGGGCTTCATTTTGTATCCTTCAGCCTCCTGTTGCTACTCCTTCTGGACTACAGCCCTTAGACCTGGATGGTCCATAAGTATTTGGACAGTGAAACAATTTTCATAATTTTGGCTCAGTACACCATACAATGGAGTTGAAACAAAGCAATCAGGATGTAATTGTATAGCCACTCAGCTTTAATTCAAGGGGTTTAACAAAAATATTGCATGAGCTGTTTAGAAAAAACAAACATTTTTAAACATGGTCTCCCTATTTTCAAGGTCTCAAAAGTATTTGGATGAACTAACAATTGTAAATATAATGATCATTTTCAGTATTTCATTAAAAATCCTTTACAGTCAATGACTGCCTAAAGTCTGAAACCCATGGCCATGTCCAAATGCTGGGTTTCCACCCTAATGATGCTTTTCCAGTCCTTTACTGCAGCTGTCTTTAGTTGGTGTTTGTTCGTTGGACTATCTAAAATCAGCTTTATCTTCAGCAATTGAAATGCATGTCCAATTGAGCTGAGGTGAGTTAATTGAATTGGCCATAGAAGAATATTGCATTTCTTTGCTTTGAAAAGTACTTACGAGGGACATTCACAAATCTTCCACATTTTTTAACTCTATTTATTAAGAATTTTAAAAACAAATTACATCACTTTCCTACATAGTCACCTTTGTTTGCAATGCAATTTTCCCAGCATCATACCAGCTTTTTAATGCCCAAATACTACTCCTCCTGCCTTCACTATTTCAAATGAAAATATAAAAGTGCAGAAACTTTTTGAACGTCCCTCGTAATTTGCTTTCACAGTATGTTCTGGCTCATTGTCCATCTGTACTGTGAAGTGTCATCCCATCAGTTTTGTAGTATTTGACTGAATCTAAGCATATAGTATAGCCTTGTACACTTCAGAATTCATCCTGTAATTTTTATCAGCAGTTATATCATTAGTAAACACCAGTGACTGACTTCCACTCGAAGCCATGCATAATCATGCCATAAAACTGCCTCCACCATGTTTCCCAGATGATGTGGTATTCATCGTACCACAAGCTGTTTCTTCTCTTCTCCAAACTCTTCTCCCTACAACAATCTAGTATACATTGATATTAGTTCCTTTGTCCAAAAAAAATTGTTCCAGAACTGGACTGGCTCTAAATAATGTTTTCTGACAAAGTCTAATCTGTCCTTCCCATGCTTGAGGTTTACCAGTGGTTTGCAGCTTGTGGCTAACCCTCTGTCTTTACTTTCATGAAGTCTTCTCTTGATTGATGAATTTTGATTGTAGGTCTACCTCCCGGAGAGTGTTCTTGGTTTGTCCAAATGTTGTGAAGGGGTTCTTTTTCACCAATGACAGAATTCTGCAATCATCTAGCACAGTTGTCTTCTCTGGTTTTTCTGGTATTGTTGAGTTCACAAGTGTGTTCCTTCTTTTAAAGAATGCACCAAATGGTTGATTTGACCATTCCTCATGTTTCTGCTGTCTCTCAGATAGGTTTGTTTTGTTTTCTCAGCCTAATGATAGACTGTTTTTACTTACATGGACAGCTCTTTGGACCTCATATTAAGAGTTCAACGTGACAGTTGCCAAATGCAAATTCCATACTTGGAATCAATTCCAGAACTTTTACTTGCTTAATAGTTAATGAAATAACTATTATAATAATATAATAATACGCTAACAGTTTGTTAGTCAAATGTCCAAATACTTCTGAGCCCCTGGAAATGGAGAGGCTATGCAGAAAAATGGCTGTCATCCCTAAGTGGCTCATATGATACGAGGGAAGTTGAAAAAGTTTCCGCACTTTTATATTTTCGTTGGAAACGGTGAAGGGGAGAAGAGTGGAAATTTGGCATTAAAAAGTTAGTATGGCGCTGAAGGTGACTATGTAGAAAAGCAATGTAATTTGTTTTCGAAATTCTTAATAAATAGAGTTAAAAAAAGGTGCAGAAACGTTTTGAATATCCCTCGTATTTTTGGTAAACCCCTTAAATTAAAGCTGAAAGTATACACTTCAATCACATAACGATTGCTTTATTTCAAACCTATTGTTTTGGCTTACAGATCCAAAATTTTGAAATATGTGTCACCACCCAAATATTTATGGACCTGACTGTATGTGATGTTTTAGGTACACACAAGAGCAAAAATAGTGATGCTAAAAAAATCTGAAAGACAGATATTTGAGAAATAATATGTTAGTTGAAGAGGTGCCAGTCTCCCGTTGTACTGCATTACACTATCATTTTTTATGTCTGGACCAAGGTCATTATAGTTTTGCCTTTCTATATTAGTTTTTATTTCTATATCTTTTCTGACCTTATTTGTAGTACTAGGGTGTTGTACCATGTTAGCAATTATGAATTTAGAGAAAATCAAGCAAAATGACACCTTTTATTGGCTAACTAAAAAGATTACAGTATGCAAGCTTTCGAGGCAACTCAGGCCCCTTCTTTACATGATTACATCTTGCCTGAAGAAGGGGCCTGAGTTGCCTTGAAAGCTTGCATATTGTAATCTTTTTAGTTAGCCAATAAAAGGTGTCATTTTTCTTGACTTTTCTCTGACCTTAATTGGAAATTCAGTTTAGTTTTTGTTTTCCTTCTTTGTGTATTTTTAGTTTTGATTTAATTTTTATTTCACAAAGACATTTCTGTTTTATTTTAATATCTATTAGTTTCAGTTTTAGTTTTAGTAATTATGGCATGGAGCTACTAAGGAGTTTAAGTTTTGTGTCACAATCAGACAGAACTATACACTTAACGGGTTTGGAAACGAGTTTAATGTTAGCGGAAGCTTGCTACACACATGATTTACTATCTGGTTTTGTTTATGTCTGATAAAAACAAGCATAATCAAAACCAGATACTGAATATGAACAACTTTATACGATTTTATAATTTTCAAAATATTTTCTGTGTCATTTGTGCTCAACAAATGTGCGCTTACTGTTGGCACTTTTTATCTTTTCCTTTTATTGCCTAGAAGGCACTACAGCACACAACATATCTCGCTCCCGGACAATGTGCTTACAATGAATGCTTTCAATATTGCATTAAAAAATCTCCCATACTGGACTTTGTTATTTTCTACTAGCCATACTGAGCTCTGATTCCATCTCAGGCACATGCAATTTATAGACAGAATTTTGGAACCTGCAGGCCTGAAAAGATATCAAAAATCAGAAAGCAAATCCTACTGTGTTCTGACAGCTGTGATCATGAAAAGCATGGGGGATAAGGAAGAACAGGGCTCTTAGGTTTGAATTAGTGTGCAGATCCCACCTAGCTGTATTGAGGGAAACAAAGAAAAGCAAGCATGTAGTGTGAAGGTTAGGGACAGTGAGACTTGAATAGCCCACCATAAGAACATTAAAACCATAATGAGCAGAGCGAGAGCAGGTAATAGGAGTATAGATGGGCCCAAAATGACAGAGACAGCATCAGAGATTAAGAACAATATATACATTATCTAAATCTGTTTATCCAGAGCAGGAAACCTGGAGCCTACCCCAGCAGGTCTGGATGCAAGGCAGGAAAAATCCCTGGTGTGCAATATGATATGGCTGATGTTAAGAACAAAAACAATATGAAATTTCAACTATCTATTTTGAGAGAGAGAGAGAGAGAAACTGAAAAAAAGAGGACAAACATTTTAAAACATAATTCTACGACTGGATTATTTTCACAGTATCAGGTATTTTGAGCTGTGAATTTAAACTAAACAATGAAAATTAATAAATGTAGAATAAATACAAAAACACATTAGTATGTCACCAGTTGGCAGACTCTCTTCGCCTACCTACCTGTAGTTCAGTAGAGACTTTGCCAACTCAGGAGGTTTACAAAGTTTATATGGCTTTGTTGGTAAATGACTTTTTTAAAGCAAAAATAATTGGTCAGTAACAATATGCTGATCTTGTATGATGATCTATAGTCAGTCTCTCAATCAGTGCCGTTTATTTTCAAAAAGGATATCTCCTGTGCAAAGTGGCAGATGAATTATTGTCAACAAAATACAGGCACCTGAGAAATAAACTGAAACATTACTCACTCGTGATTTTTCTGTCCATATGGTAAAGGTTTTTGTTGACCAGCACATTCTGATTTCAGGTGTTTGAATTACATCTTGATATACAACAAGCACAAAGAAAGTAAATCTCGCTTTGTATTTCACACAATTTATGCACTCGTATTCAGCTTGCTTTGTCATCACAAATGCTGTGTAAACACCCACTCTCCTTTACCAGGAGATATATGCGGGTGGCTCAAGGTGGATTGCTTTCTGTTTTAGAGTTAAAAGGGTTAAAGACTAACGACAAGAATATCATTCAAAAACGAAAACTAAAAATATTTTTAGTAAATTATTATTTTGTTTCAGTTAGTCTTTCTAGCTACTTTAATAGTTTTGTTTAGTTTTAGTTTTCATTTTGGTTTTCTTAATTATTTTATTGCAGTTGATGAAAATGTTTTTTTAATAATAGCTTCAATTTTGATTTTAGCTTCGTTAGCTATAATAACCTTGGTCTGGACCAAATGGATAGCAATATGATGTTTGCATAAGGTATAAATGTAAAGTGTTTCAATAAACATCTAAACTTACAAAACTGATGCCTAACATGTCTTAATTTTTTTCTTTTTTTGTTTTTGAAATGCATGATGTACAGTTCAAAATAGGAAAAATGCTGTATAGGCAAACAGGTCTATTGACAAAATAGACCTTTTTTATTATATATGTTTCATACACAATAACACAATTATTACCACACTCTTTGCATTATGTGATTAAAATGAACCTACTAAAACCTTCTTACAGTTATTAAGTAAACTTACACAGTTATATTACCTTTTATACACCACAATCAAACTTGGAGATGTTTATCACCTAGTATACAGAAACTTTACTTCGATCATGGAAGTTTTCCTAGAACACTATATGACTTGACAAAGCATCCATCCATCCATCCATCCTTGTTCCAGCACAGGGTCAAATGTATTCCTTATCATGAAAAAGAATTCAGGTCAACATTGGTTAGCAATACTCAAGGGATAAAAGAAAAAAGTTAACATATTAAATATTGTGTGTTCAGATAAAAAGTTTACAAATCAAAGAATCCTTTGAGCCAGGTCATGGAGAAATGTCTGACAATTGCAATTGCCCTGAAAATACTGTAGTATACAGATCCACAAGAATAGCGTTCTAGAGTTTGAACCATAAATTCGATAGAAATATGATTCAGAATTCGTGCGTTGCTTCTAAGTTTGAACTGTGAACAAAATGCAGAAACTTGGCAAACGTCATCTATTGTGCACGGTCTAAGGCCTGGTTTATACTTCACGCGTTGCGACGCATTCTGCAGTGGACGCTCCTGCTACGCAAGCGTTTTACTGTTTATACTTGTACATGTACTTTACGTAAATCTGGAGGAATTCAGCAGGTGGCAGTGTGAGATATCATCACGGTGAGAACAGGTTCGGCTTCGCTGTGTTGTGAATTGCCTGAAACATCCATTAAATTCCTGTGGTGGGCTGGCGCCTTGCGCGGGGTTTGTTTCCTCCCTTGTACCCTGTGTTGGCTGGGATTGGCTCCAGCGGAGCCCTGTGACCCTGTAGTTAGGATATAGCGGGTTGGATAATGGATGGATGGATCCATTAAATTCCGATGACACCTTACTGCAATATCTCTGAAAAGGATGTTTAATGATTAAATCCATCAATCCAGAGATGTGTCCATTCCAGAAAGCATTGGACACAAGGCAGAAACAATCCCTGGATGTGACCTCAGCTCATCGCAAGGTGAATACAAGCACTCACATACACTGGCTTCATTTTAGTGGCACCAAATCCCCAAATCTGCATATCTTTTGAAGAAAACAGGAGAGCACAGTGTGGAAACCCAGCAGGAAAATATGTAAATTCCAAGCATGACAGCAGTGCTACTGCTCCGCCACCGTGTCACCCCCATTTGTGTAATTATTAACAGTATTCATTATTTAAATGAAATTAACGATTTATCTGTAAAAAATAACATACATACTTTAATGCATTTCATCATGAAAGTGATATCAAATTATAAATCTTAAGATTCTAAATGTGCAGAAAATTGTAATATCATATATTTAATGTGTTCTATGTGGTGATCTATTGCTGCTTGCTGCTGCTGTGAGGTCTAAGAAGCTGGTAGCGATTAAAAACTGGGATGACGTTTACGATGGTCTGCTTTAATGATAAAGTAAACTACGAGGTTAAAGTGGAGATTTCGAGATTAAAGCCGAAATTTCCACTTTAATCACAAAATACACGTTTTCACCATATCCTTAATTTTTTCTCTGTGGCTCAATTACAGCGCTGTTCATTATGTTGCTGTTGTGAAGTTGCAAAAAAAAATAAAAAAAAAAAAAAAAAAAAGACAGCACAAAAGATGGTAGGCCTGTGTGAGATTTTTAAAATGTATCGTGTCATTACGATCGGGAATATGCGACACTTGAATACAAAAGCACCACAAATGCATTTGTATGTCGCCATTTTTCTTCACCGTATCGAACCATTCATCAAACATCGAAGCACGCACAACGATCCCGTAGGAGCCGCACAGAGGATTTTTGTCACATGTAGATAGTAAACAGAGACTACTACTTTCCTACTTTTATCACACTGCGCCCCCTAACTTTTTGCTGGTATTGCAACTCGCGCAAGCATGACGTATACACGATCCCTTGGTATTAGTACACCAGCTGTTGTTGACATACAGGCATAACTTGATACCTGTATCCAGAATGAGTGAATGAAGCCTGGTCTCTGTAATTAGCAGAATGCAATTGTCCTGAACTATGAGGCGCTGCAACCTGTAGCTAGTGATGGGCGGAGTGAAGCCTCACGAGGCATCAAAACGTTTGAAGCAAATGTGTTAGAAATCGTATCGAAGCACCTGGCCATTTTCATTAACATTACACAAACTCATGATCCACTTCAATGACGTCTGTTAAAACTCTTATTGTTTTTATTTTTTCGCTGCTACAGACTGACAACGAAGAGAAGGGTTCGTCAGCAACTTCTAATGTCTGATGTTTAAAAAATATAAATAAATATTTATATTTTTATATAACTAACGCACATTTGAGAAAGAAAAGGTGAAATCCTTAAATCACAGTTGTTATTATTAAATCAAGTATTGAAATATTTTATTTATTAATACTTTACAATATTTTGTGGAGCACAAAAGTAACGAGCTTGCTACAAAGAAAAGACGCTTTCAGTGGCTCAACTAACTAAGGTGGTTGCTTTTCAAATTCTGAGCGTAGTGCTAGCCTGAGTTTGATCCGACCTAAAGACTCATCAAAATTACCAATAATAAAAAAAATGATCAGGAGTCAATTCTTCATAACCAATTTGAACTAAATAATTTTGAGAGACACTGTGGAAGGATCGCACAAGAGATCTGTTCGGGAATCATCCCCACTCAAAATTGCCATCACAATACGATGTCTAATTGCGGACGGCAACTCACGTATTTAAATTAATGCATCTTCTATTCATTGCCATTTGACGTCCACCCCTCCATTGAATAAGGTGATAACAAGCCCACTGTGGTAGATCAGCTTGAATTTGCTCTGCTGCTCCAAACATTCAAAGGTGTCAATCCGGAGCACATCAGAGAGACTGAGAGACACGGCGCAGATCAGTCACCAGCACACAGACACACAAACACTCCAAGGTAAGCAGTGCACATTGTATCAAGGTCGGCATTAAAGATCCTCTTCGAGTGCTTAGGCAACAAAAAGCAGCGAGATAAACACATCTGGACCTGCTGTCGAAAAAGCATTTGCTTTTAACAGCAGCATCCCTCCCTCGTGAACACATCTTCAAGATCCGGGCAGGCGATCAGTAAAAAGTTGTCTTAGTCACAGCACAGTGCAATAATAAAACATTTCCTAGAACATATAGTTGTCCAGTCTGTATCATTCCTAAGCAATCTTCCAGTAATAGAGGTGCAATCCCAGTTACTAACACATTTACCGTGTAGAAAACACTCAAAGTAAGAACACATTCTACCTTATTAATTTAATATTTAAAAATTTAAACCGCTAAACCCGCCATCAACAACTACAAAAACAGTTGAAATCGTTACTCAAATAAATTTTTTTGTTATAGACATAAAATAAGATGCACATTTCCATTTGATATAGCCTATCTTTACTAGTGTTCTCGCCTTGCTCGTTCCCGGTCCACGTTGGAATTTGCTGTTTAATGAAAAAAAAAAGAAAAACAGACTCTTTTGGGTCATAATTCACAGTGGGTGGACGTGTGACCCGAACCCACGTATGCCTTATTATGAAGCTCTACCACTGCAATACTACTATTTTCAGCAGAGTGGATGTATATAATGTGCGTGTTTTAATGTATGTATGTATGCATGTAATGAGGACGAAAACAATTATATATAGACGTATACTATATGTGCTTCGCAGTTAGGAGACCCGGGTTCGCTTCCCGGGTCCTTCCTGCGTGGAGTTTGCATGTTCTCCCAGTGTCTGCGTGGGTTTCCTCCGGGTACTCCGGTTTCCTCCCACAGCACAAAGACATACAGGTTAGGTAGATTGGCGATTCTAAATTGTCCCGTAGTGTGTGCTTGGTGTGTGTGTGTGTGTCCTGTCGCCCTTCCCGGGATTGGTTCCTGCCTTGCACCCTGTGTTGGCTGGGATTGGCTCCAGCAGACCCCTGTGACCCTGTGGATGGATGTATACTATATGACATACGTTCAGTGTTGCATGAAAACATTGCATGAGGCGAAGAATGGATATTTATGAGAGTATTATAGTGAGAGATGTGTCATCACCTGTATTACTATAAAGCTCTTCTTTGCAGCATTATGCATTCTACAAGTCGGCATTTGTATGATGTATAATTTATCATTTTATTTTTTGCCACAAAGTATTATCGGGCACAATCATTTAACATCTGTTGATCATCTACAAACATTCATTTCAATGGGAATTCTGTTGAGTTTTTGAACTCTGTTGATGCCATATGTACTTCAAACGGGAGCTCGATGAATAAATAATGAGTCGAAGCTTTGAGCAGACATGTGTAGTACTGAGATTGCATCATGACGGGCTTCGAACAGGGCTCCGAAGCCTCCGACATGCGTAGTACTGAGATCATGACGGGGCTCCGAAGCCTCAGACATGCCTAGAACTGAGATTGCATCATGACAGGTCTTCGAGCAGACATGGTCACTGGTTACTGAATCTTTGTGAAGCCTCAGCACACTCAAAGGCATGGACCATATATTTTGAGAGTCTATCTGACACTTAACTCTCTAGTTATATTTTGTAATTCGTATTGACATTATACACTTCAGTTGATATAATTAAACTACAATTCAGGTAGTTAATGAGAATTAATTATTGTTCTTGTGGATTGCTGTGATTTCCTTTGTCTAATACATAGTGTCAAAGATATATTGTTATATATCAACTTTATATATATAAAAAGATTAAGTAAATCATGCAACTTTTTTATGGAACGCTTAATTTTGTTTAAAACCGTACATCATATAGTATACATCTAAATATAATTTTTTCGTCTTCATTGGAAGAATACAACAATGATACTCTCATGTCAATTAAACCAATTTAACATGTATATGTCAAACAACATATTTCTACATAGTTCTACAGTAAGAACAGTAGTAGTAGTTCAGTTGTGCGGAGCTCATTAATTATTCCGATTAGGTGGCTCAATGGTATTGCAACTGTCTCTCAGTAAAAACACCAGGGGTTCACGTCGCTGATCCTCCTCTTGTGAAAATTTTTTTTTTCAGTTCCTCCATTTAACAAACAATATTTTCAGCTTGGACGGATAGCGAGCGAATCGAGCTATACGGGGAAAGTTGGGCCGCCGTAGTCGGACAGGGGGCACACGTCCCTAATTACATTGTGTATGTGAAAAGTTTCACTGTAAAACGTAACAAGCTTCCTATTTGTGTGTTTGGAGACCCTGGTGTCGTACTGAATTTGTATTGTAGAAAAACAAACTACTGTGCAGCATGCCTCAATGTGTCTTTTCGTTTCTGATCACTATACGGCACTTCCAGCTTGGGACAATTCGCTATAAACAGTTTCAGCCAATCAGCGCCTTCTAAACATGCAGAATGACAGTGTGAACCTTTATTGTAGCGGCGTAGCATCTTCGTTTCAGTCAGTCATTGTCCTGTTAGATTATTTACTGTTAAGTGCTGCTTGAGCTACCGTTTATAGTACAACAGGTAGCCTACGTAGTTCTTAAATTGATATTGAAATGCACACACAAGTCTCCTAAATTATTTATTGAAATGCCTACATTTACAGTGTCCGTTTTAGGAAGTCATAGTTTTTACTTGTTCCCGTTATTAGGAATTATAATTTCACAGTGTCACATATTATTCGTTACTACTCGCGAGTCCCGTATCATTGAGATTCTGTTTTATATTCTGTATAAGCAAACCTTTTAAAAGGAGCGTTAATTGAATTGACTATAGCAGACTTGCCATCCTCTTAAAATGAATTTATTCATTTGATATTGATAATTAATCATAATGTCAAAAATAAAGGAGGATTTGAGTTTGCATGGACTTGACTGTTTCTTTTTTTCGTGACATCGCGTCTGTATAGAGTGCGTCATGTTAACAATGCATTCTGTCCTAAATGACAGCGCACACGCTTTTTTATATTTCCTAAAGGCTAATGTGTCTCAGTTTGCTCATTGATATATTTTGACAGTGTATTTAGTGAGAATGATTATAAACATATTACCCATGTTCATTTCCCATGTAGATATGTAACGTTTGCTATTAAACGACTGACCAAATCGACTGGTAACTTCGCAGATATCGATGACGTCATTACGTTAGCGTGCCTCAAAATCATGTGACGGGTGCATTTGAAACAAGCCTCGAAGTGGTGCTTCGAAAGCTCGATACAGTGTCGAAACCTCAGTACCGAGCGTCCTATCACTACCTATAGCTTCTTTTCGCCCACTTTATTTGGGTTGGGGCCTTGCGTTGTTGAGAAAAATACTAGAACACACGGCTTGTGTGTCCGCCTCCGTAGCCGTGTCAGCACGCCGGCCCTTACAGTCCCATTTCTGTCTCCTACTTTTGGGGATGTTGATCCATGTGGAGCCTGGACGCCTGACTATAACTGCCGAGATGCCATGGAAGCGGAGAAACTCAGGTGTAACACTCCGCACGCTGCATAGTCACGTTTTTAGGAGATATTGCCGGCTGTATTATTCACCCAGTAGTATGTTAGACGAACAGCAACACATAGACAAAAGGACAAGCAAAGCGCAAAAATGAAGAGCACTAAGCCGCTCCGTCTATGCGCGCCTACTTATATTTAATTTTATAATACAGCATTCACCTATTTTATTTATTTTTTTAGAGTAATTAATTGTGTTATTTTTGCCAGACATTGTGCGTATTTGTAGTTTACGTTTATCGAAATGGGTCTTGTTTAGTGTCTGCAAAGGATTCATTTCCATTATTTCTAATGGGTAGTGAGTTCCGACGGTCTCCTGAAATGAATTAGTTTTGAAGTATGAGCCCCCACTGTATAAGTAAAAAGTTTTTTCCGCTCTTTACTGTCAATGAATAATGAAATTAATTAATGGTAATTGGGAATACTTTTGGCATAAAAATTCTGGTGGGGCCATATGGCCGTGGAAAAGAGAATCTGTCAAAAGGAAAGGAGCCATCCCGTTAAGACATACAAAGAGTGTGTGTGTAAGTGTTATGACTGAGTGAGAGAGAGAAAGGCAAAGAAACACAAAGAGAAGTATGAAGTATTTCAATATAACTCAACATCAGTCTCTGATAGTCAGTACCAGTAGCAGAAACAAAAATGAACATTCATAATCTTAAAAATTTTGTTTAAATGGAAAAGTTCTAAATCATATTGTGCATACCTAACTGACCTAATTCCTTGGAATGAGGATAACTACTCCATGACAGCGAGATGTACAACTTCATGCACCTTTTCAAGTCAGAAAAAAATAAACCAAAGACTTTTTTGCATTTAAGAACACAAACCATTAACCTCTAATGTGGAGCTAAATAGTGCAGGCTGTACATGAACATACCCATGAATAAAGATATACCAAGACCATAGCAGAATGTAGTGGGCTGAACAAAGGCAACTGGAAAAAAAGCCAGCAGTGGAAATCAGAAAGAAGTTTTGACATGCAGTACTCCAAACAGAATTGTTTTCTTTCTAGATAAGAAATTGTATTCAGTTTGTCATGGAAAATTGGAAAAATTAGTATATGACAAATAAGATTATTATTATATTTACTAGCTGTGTAAACCCGTGCTGTAAAAAGGTCAGGGTCCTAGAAACTATTGAAATTGTCAGAAAAAAAAATTGAAATGTACAGATGTCAGGTAATTGAAAGGGACTACTCTGGACATCTCTCTCCTAGGAGGATTTGTTTTGCCAACGTGCTCACATCGCTGGTGCATTAGCGGCAGGTGGAAAAGTAAAAGGGATACCGTTTTGCCGATGTTAGCGGCTAAGTGACTTTGTCTTTCTTATGAGGTTTCGTTTTGCTGACATGCTGGCCTTGCTTGTGTTATTAGTGGCTAAGTGAATTTTCTGTTTCCTTGGAGGCAGAGCCCTTACTGACTACACCTGTCACTTCTGTGCCGGACAGACACATACACTTCCACGCATAAACGTTTATATATAAGATTATTATTATTGGGGTGAGTTTGCTGTTTAGTTCGTGTTTTGCACAGTAGCATCATCTGCTTGGAGATACAGGAGACAGTGCTTCACTTGACAGTAATGCAGAGATGCCCCTTCATTACGTATACTTTAACTGTGTTATAGCAGCTATATGCTCTACATGCAGTATGCATTAGTTATAGGAACAATTCAATAAGAAGTGTACCTTCATGTTCCTGCCCAGTGCCCTATGCTTGTTGGGATGAGTCTCCAGCTTCCCTGTGACCCTGCCCACGAAGAAGCAGGATGAGAAAATTAATGGATGAATGATCTATTTTGCTGTTTGCCTACAGCAAATAAATATGACAAAAGCTTTCTAATAATTATGGCCTAGACTCTTATATTTTACTAGTCTGTCTGGTTCAGGTGTAGAGTGTCAACCTGCGGATTTTATGGAGGGGTAAAGGAGGGTTTAGATTACAGGATAATGGGGGTTCAGACCTAAATAAGTAGCCCAGCTGGTTAAACCATCATACCAGGTGCTAGACACAGAGGTCTGGGATTGCGAGGTGAAGGTTAAGAACTTTAAGGTTGCCATTGCACCCAGGTCTCTCTCTCTCTCTCTCTCTCTCTCTGTCCTTCCCCCTCTCTCATTGTCCACCTTGCCCAGAAACATATAACCTGTGTGTCACCCCATATAACAAGGAAATGATATTTATGTCGTCCCCATATAACCACTCCAGCACAGCTCTGCTCTAGACACCATGCAGCAGTAGATTTCAGGTAGGAACCATTTATATTTGTGTTGTTTGTTTAACACAGGGACACTCACTTCTATCCACCAATCTGTGAAATAACTCCAGCAAGGAAATGAAAATTGGTCCAAGAGCTGTGAGGTAGCAACTCTTCATCTTTTATCACTAGCAGTTTAAAAGTACATTTTTTTCAACCATGACATTATTACTTGCTGTGAAACTATGTAGAACAATAACAGTAAAATGCTTATTTTAATAAAAATAGTCACCTGCACATGGACAACTACTCCCATGCTTTAAGAATATAAATAAATAAAGGAAATTCAGCCTTTCTGCCTAACAGATAAGCTGTCCCAGTATGTCATCTAGACTCATCTTAATTCTCAGTAGGGATTTCATTTAAATAAAAGAATCTGTTTATTTCTCCTCTTTTATAGTCAGTGGAATGCGTTTTTTGTGTTAAACTGCTGTGTTAACATGTATCAGATTAAGACTCTGATCTCTTGGATTATGGTTGATCCCTGTGATATCTTTTTGCTTAAATCTCATGGGACTGAGCTGCTTTAACCAGCACAGGTATTATATGGTCTTTACTGCTTGGAAGCAGTTCAGTCTATTGCATTTTAAGACTTGTGCGACAGGTTTCTAGATGTTATCTGTTTATCCTGAGCCTTTGTTTCAATGTCGTTTTGATTATTGCTAGATAATGGTTACCTGTAACCCTGAACTATAAAAACAAGTTTAAAAATGTATGAATATAATTATCTTTCAAAACATATGAAGTATCCATTTTATTGCGTTGAATACTGGTAAGGTGTAGTCTATGAGCACGATTTCACTGAAGAAAGATTAGTGTAGTATCCACTCCAGTCATTAGAGACAGCATCTCTCCCATTTTAAACAAATATTAGAAATATTTTGCTAATATGTGTACACGCTTACACAAGCAGCTTCAACATGGAAAGGCAGTCTTCTTGAAGATATCCAGACACAGTCACAAATTCAGTCATTATTTCAACTAACAAATAAAGATCATCATCCTATAAGCAAATCAATACACATATACACTATATAATAGACTAGTAAGGACCAGTAACTGCCCCCCTGTATTTTGATCCTTACTAAGTCTACTTGTTTGTCACTAAGGATACCTTGTTGTTTGTCGAAACCCTAGGAACTGGAATCCTATTGGGCAGCCTTGCTGGGTCCTGTGGGTGCCACCTGGGAAAACTGCCAAGAATGGATTTTATTCCAAGAAGCTTCCATCTAACTTGGAAGTGCTTCCTCTGTGCAATATTGTGACTCCAAAAGTACTCTTGGGTCCAGCATAAAAATTAGCTGCCTCACCTTCCCCAAGAGAGCCAGAATCAGGAGTCAAATTCAGCAAAACTCACCTTGAAGGAATGGAGAAGAAACAGAAAGAATTACTAAAAAAGAAGATAAGAACTGCTTGTGTAAAGAGTCTTTAAAAAGGTATTATACAAAATTATAAAAAAAGACAGTTAATTGAATCCAGGACTGTGTATTGTAGTTGTATCAAGGGTCTGGGGTTTTGAGACATCCCCTAGAGGGATGAAAATTATGAATGAACAGCACAATATTTAAGTAAATGAGGTGTCAATATTGCTGATAAGGAATAGGCTTAAATATTACCACATATGACCATGACAAGGACATTGCTGTTAGTATTGAAAGTAGACATTAACTGTCTCTTCTCCTTTGTTGGTTATACTTAGCTTATTTCATGAACATACATTACATTATGTGTTCATTTCATATATTAATTAAGTGCAATAGTAAAATCCATATTGTTAGCACATTGATCTGACAAAATTTTACACTGGATGTCCTTCCTGACATAACCCTCCCCATTTAAAGGTTGTTGGTCCAGATGACATACATGTGAAAGCATGGAAGTGTTTAGGAGAGATGGCAGTGGAGTTTTTAAGCAGATTGTTTAATGCAATCTTAGAAGGGGTGAGGATGCTTGAGGAGTGGAGAAGAAGTGTACTGGTGCCAGTTTTTAAGAATAAGTGTGATGTTCAGAGCTGTAGTAACTACAGTGAGATAAAATTGATCAGCATGAAGTTTATGTGAAAGATTAGTGGAAGCTAGATAAAGAAGGGAGGTGATGATCTGAGGGTGTTAATGGAGAAGTATAGAGAAGGCCAGAAGGAGTTGCATTGTGTCTTTATGGACCTGGAGAAAGCATATGACTGGGTGCCTAGAGAGGAGATGGGGTATTGTATGAGGAAGTCAGGAGTGGCAGAGAAGCATACAAGAGTGGTGCAGGATATGTATGATGGAAGTGATGACAGTGGTGAAGTCTGTGGCAGCAGTGACAGATATGTTTAAGGTTGAGGTGAGATTACATCAGGGATCAACTCTAAGCACTTTCTTATTTGCAGTGGTAATAGACGGGTTGACAGATGAGATTAGACAAGAGTCCCCTTGGACTTATGGATGACATTGTGATCTATAACTAGAGTAGGGAGTAGGTCGAGGAGACTCTGGAGAGGTGGACATATGCTCTAGAGAGAAGAGGAATGAAGGTCAGTAGGACCAAGATAGAATACATGTGTGTGAATAAGAAGGAGGTCAGAGGAATGGTGAGGATGTAGGGAGTGGAGTTGGCAAAGGTGGATGAGTTTAAGTACATGGGATCAACAATAGAGAGTAATGGAGAGTGTGGAAGAGTGGCAAAGAAGAGAGTGTAGGCAGGGTGGATCAGGTGGAGAAGAGTGTCAGGAGTGATATGTGACAGGCAGGATATCAGCAACAGTGAAAGAGAAGGTCTACAAAATGGTAGTGAGACGAGCTATGTTATATGGGTTGGAGACGGTGGCACTGACAAAAGATAGGAGACAGAGCTGGAGGTGGCAGAGTTAAAGATGTTAAGATTTGCATTGGGTGTGATAGAAATGAGTACATTAGGGGGTCAGCTCAGGTTGGATGGTTTGGAGACAAAGCCAGAGAAGTGAGATTGCATTGGTTTGGACATGTGCGGAGGAGAGATACTGAATATATTGGGAAAAGAATGTTAAAGATAGAGCTGCCAGGCAAGAGGAAAAGAGGAAGGTTTATGGATGTGGTGAGAGAAGACATGCAGGTGATGGGTGTGACAGAGCAAGATGCAGGGGACAGGAAGATTTGGAAAAAGGTGATCCACTGTGACAACCCCTAACGGGAGCAGAAAAAAGAAGAAGAAGAAAATGAAGAAGTGCAATAGAAAAATGAATTAAGTGCAATAGAAAACTAATTTATTTTAAGCTCAAATATATAACATACTTTTGAAATCAGCTAAATCTACTTTAGGGGCATGGGAGGAGGTAAGAGTCTATCTCTGCAACAAAAAACACTTGTGTGTGCATATTTTTGGAATGTGGAAGGAGACCTAGAATATCCAGAGAAAAACTCACAAAGACATTGTGGTGAAATCCAAATATTACATTGACGGTGATTAAGCCCATGTTTTGAATCCAGTCATCTGGAGCTGTGAGGCAACCAAGGCAAAGTGTTGCACCCACTGGGCCACATAAACACTAAATAATTCACATATATGCATATGTCTATGAACACACTACAAGGTGATTTTGTGTGTTAGATAGATATTGCTTTGTGTTTTATTTTACATAACACCAGTATCACATTGTCAACCCTGCTTATTCCAATTCAGAGCCTATTCCAGCACCTCTTAAATGAAGATGCAAAACAGGCCTGAACAGGGCACCAGTCACACACACACACATTAATTAATCTAACAAAACATGTCTTTGTTAATGTAGACTGCTTGAAGTAAAACCTTTGCAGACACAAAGAGAACATACAGACTCAACATCTAGGTGTGGTATTCAAACCCAGGATTCTGGATCTGTGTTTAATATTAAATACTGTATTGTATATTTGTAAAGCCTACAGTGCTCTAAAATTGTAAATAGATGTAAATCATATAAGAATAAAAGGAAATTAATTTAAAAAGAGTAAACAAATGTGAATGCTTTTGGCAATGTATTGCAAAAAAATCTTAACCAAGCATGAAAAAGAACTGCAGCAGAAAGAAACATACCGTAGATGTATTAGAAAAACTTAAATTCTACACTTTTTTAAAAACATAGATCCTATTTATAGTACACAACAGTCCACTTTGCATACAGTATGACAAAAACAGAAATGCAAATATTGATCATTCTCTTCTGGCCAGAACGTTTATTATGTATTCATGGTCCTCTGTTACTGTTTAGATCATTAGTATACACGCAAACCATAATAATCTGTCTTGATAAAACATACACAGTAACCTTCTCACAGAATTCACTTGGACCCTTGAACAAACCAATGCAACTCAGCATGAAGCTGTTTCTTAAGGTTGTAAATCACAACCTAAAAAAAGTTAGTTCAACCCATTCTTTTATGAGCACTTAAGAAAAAAACATCATAACCCCCTTCTCTGGACAAACAAAACAAATATTGCAGTTAATTTAATTCTAGAAACATTGTTATAATGAGATACCACATTTGTGGCAAAAACATTTACCTTTTGAAAATTAACTCTAGGAATGAACAATCAAAAAAAAGATCGCCTTAATATCTTTTTGGATTCTCCTAGACAACAAGATCAGAAAGAAATAAAATGGAGACATTTTCTCTTGGAAAAAAAAAATACTCCAATATCGTCACATGTATCTCCTCTTGAGTTTCAGCAGAGATCTCAGTCACACAATTGGCTCAGACTTTTCATATAGTGTCTTGATATATATTTTTATTTTCGCAATGTGAAATTATTTGCATTGTTTGCTCATTAATATACAGGTATGGTACGATTTATGGATAGTTGTTTGTGGTAATAGAACACTTTGCTAAGATTACAAAACTTTAGTCATTTCTTCTGAATAATACTAATAGTTGCTTTAATTGTTATTTCTGTGCTCCAATTAGATCAAACTCAGTGTAGGAGACAAGGCAGACAGTGTTGCAGTGTGGTTAAAACTTTGGACTTCAAGCCCTGAGGTTGTGGGTTTAAATTCTGCTGCTGACATTGTGTGTGACCAAAAGAAAGCCTCTTCCCCTGTCTGTGCTCCAACTCGAAAAACAAAAGTAATGCAATCAATCTTATCTCAGAGTGTTGTAAGTCACTGTGGGTAAAGGCATCAGTCCCAAAATGAGTAATATATAAAGTTCTGTATGATCTTAAAACAAGATTAGAACTAGATCTCACAAAATATAACATGCTTTTTAAACCAAACTCTCAATTTTGACTCCTTTTACCTCAGATGTATTTCATGATTTCTTTTTGTCTAATGTTATTTTTCCTTTGGAATTTTAGGAGAAACATCTGTGACCAAATTTATTCTTAAATAAAACATAAATGAGAATCTCTTTTAGGTCTCATGAGCCGTCAAAGATCAATCTTTGAGCAGTAACATTTTGCAATGGGAAAATTATAGTTTTACTTGCTTCAAGATTAATTTAGAATGTTTTTTCATAATTTAAGCAAAGCATTGCTTGACAGCCTTGTCAAAAGAGATCAACATATCAGTGTATAGAGCAGTTCTTTTAAAACCATATTAACATTACCCAATATCTCTAGCGTGTGCAATGAACTGGCACTTTTGTGGTTTATACACCAAAGGATTAGCAATTAGCGTGAACTACAGTTTTGTAACCTTGTCAAGTCTCCACAAAACACTAGAAAAAAGAAAACAACAAAGCTAAATACCAGTTAATTTATGTTACTGTTATGTGTTGTTTCTAATTTTTTATCCCCAACATAATGCTGCTTTGCTGCAACATTAACTTTGCATCAGATCCCTTGACTGTGTGCCAATTCCTCCTATTCCTTTCATGAAGTATTTCATCTGCCAGAGACATTTTTATTTAGCTTTCTGTTTACTATCTTGGTCATTATCTTTGATGACCAGAGTGAAGTACAATTAAAGACCTAAAGAGAACAATAAGAACAGTAAAGGAAAAAAAATCTGAGATTGCCTAGGGTCCTTCAACTAGCAAATCCAAACAGACTTCTCAATCATGACCACTCTAGAGTCAATTGGTCATTCTTTTAAAGGCACCACATGCTTTAAACACTGAAGTGTATCTAATGTTGACTTAAATAAAAGAACAGTAAAAGAGTGTTTTTATCTGAATCTGCAAGTAATGTGAATTGGTGACAGAGTGTGACAGCTTTTACAATAACTCATATTGTGGTACATCAAACAAATCAAAATGACACTAGTTAAGAGTACACCAACATTTAGTAATGTATACATTATTTTTTGGAGTACAGTGTGTAGGGCTGCTGGTTCATGGATCCACTGTCCTGGTTAAGAGCTATAACAACAACAACATTTATTTCTATAAAACATTGTGATACAATGGATGTAGCTCAATGTGCTTTACAATATGTCAAAGAAGTAGTTACATGTAAAAAAATAATTAAAAATTACATTTAGATGATAATAATAATAATAATAATAATGGGCGGCACAGTAACGCAATGGTAGCGTTGCTGCCTCGCAGTTAGGAGACTTGCTTCCTGGGTCCTTCCTGCGTTGAGTTTGCTTGTTCTCCCTGTGTCTGCGTGGGTGTCCTCCGGGTACTCCAGTTTCCTTCCACAGTCCAAAGACAAGCAGGTTAGGTGCATTGGCGATCCTAAATTATCCCTAGTGTGTGCTTGGTGTGTGGGTGTGTGTGTGCGCCCTGCGGTGGGCTGGCGCCCTACCTGGGGTTTGTTTCCTGCCTTGTGCCCTGTGTTGGCTTGGATTGGCTCCAGCAGATCCCCGTGACCCTGCAGTTAGGATATAGTGGGTTGAATAATAATAATAATAATAATAATAATAATAACAATAAAGGTATGCAAAAGATAAATAAATAATGCACACTTACATAAGAAAGATTTATAATTAAGAGAAATACAGTAGAGTCCTTACAATGTAGGGAAAAACTCCAGTTAACATGGAGAAAAAAACTAATTCTTCAAGGGTTCCTGGCCAAAAGACCATCCAGCACCCACTGAGCAGTTTGCCTAACATAAAAATTCTTAAGTAGCTCATTACTGTTTTTTGTTTTTTCAGACTTCCTCTTAGAAAATTTGACGCAGTGGGCCTTGTGACATGTTGGGCCATCTACTTTCATTTGGACATCAGTGGGTTATCACAGAACTTTAATCAGGTGGTGGTGGCATAAAGTGCCACCATGAAAGAAATAGGAAAAAAACTGAGAAAAGTAAAGATTAATAATGATTGTAAACCCACTGAAGAGAATGACAATTTGGTGTATATCCAGGATATTAAGAGTAGAACTAAATTAAAGCTACGATAAAGCCAAGTTAAAAAAGTTTCTTAAAATGCTTCATGGAATTAGCCTGGCACATCCCTGTTGGCAAAGTATTCCGGATTTTTGGTGCATAATAGAAAAAGGCTACCACACCACCTCTTTTAAGCTTGGCTATTTGAATTATAAGCAGGCTGCTATTAGAAGATCTAAGGTCATGGCTTGGAATGTAGGGGGATAGGCACTCTAAGAAATAGGAAGGAGCAAGATTATTTAAGGCTTTATATACCATTAGTAGTATTTTAAAGTCACTTCTAAAGGACACAGGTAACTAATGTACACATACTAAAACTGGTGTGATGTGCGCAGATTTTCTTTTTCAGGTTAAGATACTTGCTGCTGCATTCTGAACAAACTACAACCGATTGATGTCTTTCTTAACTAGTCAAGTTAGGAGTGCTTTACAGTAATCTTACCAACTAAAAACAAAAGCATGAATACATTTCTCAACATCTTGCAGTGTCATAAGAGGTCTAACTTTTGCAATGCTCCTTAAATGGAAAATTGAATAGAAATATGGTTAATATGTGATACTATTTTTTTTTTCCTTATTTAGCTTGAAGAACTTATTACTCATCCATTCCATTCAGAAATGCAAAACAGAAATTGGATCAAAGAGTCCAGAGGGTCTGTGTCATCAGGATTTATCCATCCATCCATCCATTTTCTAACCCGCTGAATCCGAATACAGGGTCACGGGGGTCTGCTGGAGCCAATCCCAGCCAACACAGGGCACAAGGCAGGAACCAATCCTGGGCAGGGTGCCAACCCACCGCAGGACACACACAAACACACCCACACACCAAGCACACACTAGGGCCAATCTAGAATCTCCAATTCACCTAACCTGCATGTCTTTGGATTGTGGGAGGAAACCGGAGCGCCCGGAGGAAACCCACGCAGACACGGGGAGAACATGCAAACTCCACGCAGGGAGGACCCGGGAAGCGAACCCGGGTCTCCTAACTGCGAGGCAGCAGCGCTACCACTGCGCCACCGTGCCGCCCCAGGATTTATCTATACTAATAAAAGGCAAAGCCCGCACTGACTGACTGACTCACTTACTCACTCACTCACTCACTCACTCACTCACTCATCACTAATTCTCCAAGTTCCCGTGTATGTAGAAGGCTGAAATTTGGCAGGCTCATTTCTTACAGCTTACTTACAAAAGTTGGGCAGGTTTCATTTCAAAATTCTACGCGTAATGGTCATAGCTGGAAGCTATTTTTCTCCATATACTGTAATGGAGTTGAGCTCGAAAGCCGTGAGGGGGCGGAGTTTCGTGTGACATCATCACGCCTCCCATATAATCACATGAACTGACTGTCAACGCAGTATGTAGAAAACCAGGAAGAGCTCCAAAAAGCGCTGAAGAAAACATGCATTATATAATTGAGACGGCAGCGAAACAATAAGAAGCGAGCGAGTGACATATGCAACCATATTCATGACTGCTGCTACTTCGGAAACAAAGCACAGTGTAAACCTAAAGTTTAAATTAAGTTCATAGACAGGCTGCCGCTGGCATTTGTCATGTCCACGGGTAATGCGGGATACAAGTTTAATGAGAGGACGCAGGATATAAACGAGAGCTTTGATCACTTTGTAACTAAGTTAAAATTGCAGGTGAAGGGCTGTGCTTATGCAGATTCCGAGAGACTGTGTTTGTGGGGGATTGACAGTTAAGGCGGGTGGGGGAGTCACGTCATCATCTCCCCTCCCATTCACCTCATTTCGCTCTGAGCTGAGCTCCACAGCTGACGCAGTGTTACAGAAGCGACTTTGTGACGCTGCCACCAAATACTCACAGAAAAATCCACAAGTTAATACACACGCTGTCTCTAGAGTTTCTCCACACTGAATCCTCCAGGCAGTACTTACAAAAGGTTACATTGACAATCGTGTTACGTTATTTTTAAAATGTTTCCTTTTCTTAGCACAAGCACAGCTGAGAAGCTTAAATGCATGTGCTCCATAACGCGTTAAAAAATCAAGCATTTAATCACACTTTGCATTACAAGCAAAGGGGAACTTCTGTCAATGCATGATTTCCTGGTACATTGAACAGCGCTTCCCGATTCATTTTACCCTCGCACCCCCTTGGTTTGAGAAGAAGTATGAAAAAATATCAGGTTAACACAGAAAAACAGATCACCAATTGAAGCTTTATGAATAATCGATTCGCCATCAATAATTGTTTTGGTAAAGCCATACTCCTTCCATTTTATAATTTTTCCGCCACTAGCCATGATTAAATGAACGGTACAAAAGTAAGAGCGAAGCGAGGGTGACTTATTCAGGCAGTTACAGGCAACAGCTCAATAGCTCGAATTTGGATATAAGTAGGTTCTATTTAGTTGCCAGAAATATCTTTGTTAGGAATGGAAGTTGAATATAGTCTTTAAATTTCTATGGTAAAGAAAAAGTTATGCAATGATGACTAAATTTAACTATATAAAGTCAAAACTTGTATATATAAAGTCATTCGCAAATATATAAAGTCAAAACTTGATTATATAAAGTCATTCCCAAATATATAAAGTCAAAACCTGAGTATATAAAGACGGCGTTGGAATATTTCAGAATATATAAAGTAAGCGCTGGAATATATAAAGTCAGCGCTGGCCAATCCCAGCCAACACTGGGCGCAAGGCAGGAAACAATCCTGGGCAGGGCACATGCATCATTTTCAAAACATTAATCGAACAGTGTTTTTTAATTTATTTTTCTGAATACATTTTTGTTAACTTAGTTAATTTCAGAGTCGTTTCAATCAATAGATTTTGACTTTCACTTTATATATTCAGGAGTGAGTTTATATACTCCGATGTTGACTTTATATAATCAGGAATGACTTTATAAATTCCGACACTGACTTTATATATTCAGGTTTTGACTTTATATATTCCAGCGCTGACTTTATATATTCAGGTTTTGACTTTATATATTCCAGCGATGACTTTATATATTCTGACGCTGACTTTATATACAGTAATCCCTCGCTATATCGCGCTTCGACTTTCGCGGCTTCACTCTATCGCGGATTTTAAATGTAAGCACATCTAAATATATATCACAGATTTTTCGCTGGTTCACGGATTTCTGCGGACAATGGGTCTTTTAATTTATGGTACATGCTTCCTCAGTTTGTTTGCCCAGTTGATTTCATACAAGGGACGCTATTGGCGGATGGCTTAAAAGCTACCCAATCAGAGCACATATTGCATATTAACTAAAACTCCTCAATGCTATAAGATATGCCTCCTGCGCGGTGCTGATTGTTTGCTTGTCTCTGCCTCTCTCACCCTCTCTGACATTCTCTGCGCCTGACGGAGGGGCTGTGAGCAGAGGTGTTGTTTGCACAGAAGCTGTTTGCCTAGTGGATACGAACACACCTCTAAGAAATTCCGCTTTATCGCGGTGCTTCCAAAAGCACACTTATTGATTTTTTGATGGTTTGCTTTAATCTCGCTCTCTCTCTCTCTGACGTTCTCTGCGCCTGACGGAGGGGATGTGAGCAGAGGAGATGTGAGCAGAGGGGCTATTTGCTTAGAAGATACTGACGCTCCTCTAAAAAATGCCGCGGCAAACTTAAAAGCATACGTTTTGATTTTTGGATTGTTTGCTTTTCTTTTCTCTCTCTGAAAGTCTCTTCTCCTGAAGAGAAGAAGATCTTTTTGCATTCTTTTAATTGTGAGAAAGAACTGTCATCTCTGTCTTGTCATGGAGCACAGTTTAAACTTTTGACTAAAGGGTGTTATTTCATGTCTAGAGGGCTCTAATAATGTTAACAGTGTGGGAAAGTTTATAAGGGCTTAAAATATATAAAAATAACTACACAAACATATGGTTTCTACTTCGCGGATTTTCATCTATCGCGGGGGGTTCTGGAACGCAACCCCGGCGATCGAGGAGGGATTACTGTATTCAAGTTTTCACTTTATATATTCCAGCGCTGATTTTATATATTCAAGTTTTGACTTTATACATTCAGAAAAAAGTTTTGACTTTATGTATACCGATGCTGACTTTATATATTCAAGTTTTGATTTTATATATTCCGACAGTGACTTTTTTATATTCAAGTTTTGACTTTATATATTCTGACGCCAAATTTATTAATTCACAAAATCAATGTATTTGCCTGTTTGGCACCCCATAGTATATGTGTGTGTGTATATATGTACACATGTGTATATATATATATATATACTGTATATATATATATATGCCAGCAACACTCATGACAATGACAAAACAATTACATTGTCAATCATGTTACGTTATTATTAAAATGTTTCCTTTTCTTTTTACTTCTCTGCTGCCAAGCGCGGGTATTTTGCTATATATATATATATATATATATATATATATATATATACAGTGTATATATATATATATATATATATATATATATATATATATATATATATATATATATATATATATATATATATATATATATATATATATATATATATATATATATATATATATATAGATATAGATATGACAACAAAACTCATATCAATGACAAAACAATTACATTAACAATCATGTTACATTATTTTTAAAATTTTTCCTTTTCTTTTTCATAACTTCTTTAACACACTACTTCTCCGCTGGTATTCTGCTAGTAGATAAATAAAGCTGTGTGTCGTATGCATAATTGTGATAGTTCACCTTGTATTTTTTGATAATCTCGCCTAATGGGAGCATATTGATTCAAAATAACAGTGGGCCCAGAATAGATCCTTGTGGTACAAGAGTAACTTTCTCATAAAGGAATCTAATGACCCCTGGAAGTCCTACACCCCAAAGTTCTTAGAAATGCCTTCCAAAATGTCATGCTTCCAAGATAGTTACTGGGCTGCCTGCTCTTTGAGGTGAAAATCATAGTCCTACTTGCCTACAGTAAGAAAGCTTTCCTGCCATGTTCCTATCTGCTAAAATTGTGCAGACTACTTCGATTTCTCTACCTCTCATTGGAGCACTCTAAAGATTTGTTCAAGTGATTCTTAAAACAGTGTGACTGGGAACTTTCACACTGGGTGATCCTGGTTGAAACCTTTCCCATTTTTATACCAGATCTCCTGCAAAAGTCATTAACTTTTTAAACACTGGTCCAGTACAATGTCACATACTAGCAGAATGCATTTCATGCACAAAGGAAATAAAGTAAGAACACATTAGTCCATCTAAATGTGCACACAGACTGGATCAATTTAGATTTATCCATAAAATTTATGAAAACAATGAGTTTGTATATTGCATAATGACTTAGGCAGCTGTTTATGTGGAAAAAAGTCAATTTATTCACTATTAACTGTGTTCCTCAAGTAAGACAGGTTGAAATCTAGTTTGTAAATGTGAACCAGTGCTAACATTTGCAGTGCACCATCTATTGAGATGCATTGTGTAATGCATGTAGAAGTAAACTACATTGTATTTTTCATTAAAAAAAATTCTCATCACAGACACTACCACTGCTTTTATGAATCCCATAGCACACAGTATACAATAGAGACATAGCAACCAAACTGACACATAAATACACAGGCACATCAGACACTTGTCCTTTTATTAAGATAGGCATATGAAATAATATTTTTCCTCTCTATCTCTACAGGCATTGCTGATAGTTGATTGGTAATAACACATTTATTTGGGTTACTGTGTGCGTGTCTTATGTTCAGTTCCTTCTCTTGAAATAGCTTCCAAAGAGACATATTGTATATTGTGACAAACAGACATTCTCAGTTTCCAAGAAAAGCACTTTTACTTTCCATCACTACAATATTTTAGGAATCACCACCATCAAGTAGTTGACATAATGAAGAAGTAGCTCACATTGTGCCTCACAGCAAAATAAACAGTCAACATCCCAACCCAATAACTTTTAGTGCACAATTTACATGTTTCCCCAATGTCTATGGATTTTTCTAGATGAACATTCTATAACACATCCAAATGTAGGCCTCTTATGTTATGTGTCTTAAATGTACTGACATCCTCTCCAGGGTTAGTATCTGCTTTAGAATATGGTCTCACTCACTGAAACTTTTTATTGGACAAAGTCATTTCAGAAAACATAGCCTTTGCATCAGATGTCTTGATTGTATAACCAAACCTCCCAATCCTTTCATGCAGCATTTCATCTGCCAACGACAATTATGTTTCTGTTTGTCGTGTCTTAACATAAAATAAAAACCATTATGAGACACTCTTTGCTCTCCATGTTGGCTTATAGAAGTTAAGATATTGAGTTAAGGATGTTATTACCACCCATAATACATAAGTCGTTTTTTGCTTAATAGAGTGACTCTGACTTAAAATGCAAACAGAAACATATAGAAAACAATTAGTACAATAAAAAATATAAAAAATCAAAGATCACTTAAGAGCTTTGTTAATCAGGTTTCTCAAGCTTAGCCACTATGGAGTCAATAGGTCATTTCTTTCAAGGCAGCACACACTTTAAATGATGAAGTGTATCTGATGCCCTACCCTACCAAGAAGAGATAAAAGAAAACCTGTTTTTTTTTTTTGTGAAATGATGACTGAGTGTGACAGATTGTATTTAACTCTTATATTGCTGTACACAAAACAAATAAAAATGTCATGCACTAGTTAAGAGTATGCAAACATTTAGTAACGCATTTCTGTGGTGCACAGTGTATGGGGCTGCTAGTTTGTAGATCCACTACCATGGTTAAGAGCTATAACAAATAAAATAAAGGAAAAGAAAAATTAAAACTGTCCCTAAAACACACATTTGAGAAAAATAAATGTTTAATGTGGAATTATGGCCATTAGACTAGGAAAATAATTGAACATTTAAATAATTATTTCTGAAAAATCTATGTATGACTAAAGTAGATAGTAAATTCATCAATATTACTTGTGTGAAAGGATTCCCTCTAACTGCATTTTAACAGCATTGCTAATATTTTTTTTTAATTGTTGTTCTCAGGTTGTCGAAGCCCTATATAGTTGATATGATTGCAAGCCACTGTTTTCTTATTTGCAATTATCTCTTTATTTATCTAGTGCACAGTTCACTTGAATTTAATTTTGCTTCTAAATTTCACAATTATCTTATCCTGTACTGAACATAAACCCCTTTAAAACCTGCCCCACTTCTCTTTTCTTGTTTCTACACTTAAAATCTTATCCCAGTTTATGTATTTTTAGACTTTGCCTTATCTGCTTAAACTTTGTCCTAAATAAGTTAAACTTAATACTTTCAGTTTATGAACTGTAAGAACACTGTCAAATGTACTATATTATGGTCACTAGATCCTAATCTTTTAATAACATCTACCTCATTTTTATTTCTAGATTACTACAGTACTAGAGTGTTGTACTGTGTTAGCCATTATGAACGTAGTGAGAAGTCAAGCAAAGTGACAACTTTCATTGTCTAACTAAAAACATTACAATATGCAAACTTTCGAGGCAACTCAGGCCCCTTCTTCAGGTATGATTGCTACAAAATGCTAAATCTAGAAAGGCTTCCCCTTTCTTTGGTGCTTTAGTATACCACATTTAAAAGCCACTTTTAAAATCCGAAAACACTCTCTAATTGTGCTTTGCTATTTGTAGGCAAGCTCAAGAAATATTAAGGTAATTAAGTATCTCATGCCTAAAATATGCTTTTTAAAATTACTTTAAATGTTGCATATTGAAACTATTGTCTGCGTTTACAGGTGTTTTGACATACTCTGAATAACAGGCCTCTCATCCAAATACTTTTTAATAAATCCACATGTCTTCACTAAGATGAGCATCATTCATTTAATGAAGAATTCATGCATTCAAATAATGTTTTGGATATATGGCCATTCATACATCTGTTTGGTTTTATCTGTCCTTTCTAAATATTTTCTGTTTATGTTATACTTATCCCCATCTTTCATATTTTAGCCAGGTTTCTGTTACTGTTTCAATATCATAATTTTGTGCAGCTATTATAACTCCAATTCACTTGTTTTATTTTTGTTACCACCAGCACTAAGGCTACCAATTTGTAATGTATTAGTTACTTTACCTTTGTCTTTTTAGCTATGGACTTGATTTGAAAAGAAAGATCCAAGGGATGAACAGTGTCTCATTTGACTGCTCAGATCCTCCTTAATCTGGAAGCTGGTAAACCAAATCTTTAATTCCACCAAAGCTCTGTTCTCCATTCCTTGTTTGTAGTATTTAAACGCCTCATGAAATAGCAAAGAATGGGTCAGGTTTTATGTCAGGTAATTGAAGGGAACTACTCTGGGCATCTCTCTCATAGGAGGTTTCATTTTGCCGACATGTTTACATCATTTGTGCATTAGCAGCTAAGTGACTGTCTTTCTTTGGAGGTTTTCTTTTGCCGATGTGCTCACTTCACTTGTGTATTAATGGTGGGAGGAAAAGTAAACTGGGAAACCTTTTTTATGACCTTTTGCCACACTTCAATAATAGTGCATAAGCAAGTGGCTCTCTCTTCGGATGTTTTGTTTTGCCAACGTGCTGGCCTCACCTGTGTATCCTTAGCCCGACTCCACCTCTCACTTCCGGGCTGGACAGACACACACACACACTTCCATACGTAGACATTTATATGAAAGATAAGCTGAAAATGACAAAGGAACCTGCAGCTCTCCATCTAACATCTTTCCTGTGTACATTTAAAAATTATTTGAAGGGAAACTAAAGAGAAAAATATAATAGAATGAGAATTACTCATTGGCTTCAAAATGATTGTGATCTGCATTTGGATCATATCCCTTAAAAGGAAAATATTTACTTCAGATGCAAGACCTGATATGGCAGAATGAAAAAATTAACAAACCATAAAATTAAATAACATATGTTATTGCCAATGATTGGTTTCAAATTAAGGAATCGGGCTGAAGAAAACCATATAGAAACTACAGGGTTCTCTTCCAGAAAGCAGGAGTAGTGTGAAATCCATTTAAAGTGAATCAGGATTCATGGGAATCGGGCTAATTCCATTCCAGAAAATCTGGATTTAGCCAAACTTGCATTTGTGGAACAAATTAAGCCAGAATTACATGTTCCATGAGTCCAAAAATGCAGTTAACTCACTAATTCTGCTTTTTGGAACAAGACCAGAATTTGCCTGTTCCAGAATGAAAAATTTCACAAAATACAGCTCAGTTATTGCAGCAACCAATGCTCTGAAAATAACCAGCAAAACAGCAGGTTTAATGTGAAGGATTAATAATTTGAGGTCACAGTAAAACAGTATCATCTCCAAACAGAGGAACAGCTTCAGCGACAGACTGCTGTCACTGTCTTGTTCCACTGGCTGACTGAGGAGATTGTTCCATCCCCACATTATGCGACTCTTCAGTTCCACCCTGGTTGGGGGGTGCTTAAACGTTAACGTTATACAAAGTTATTGTCTGTTTTACCTGCATTTTTATCAGTCTTTAATTTAATATTTTTTTTTTCAGTATACTGTTGTTGGAGTATGTGAATTTCCCCTTGGGATTAATAAAGTATCTATCTATCTATCTATCTATCTATCTATCTATCTATCTATCTATCTATCTATCTATCTATCTATCTATCTATCTATCTATCTATCTAATTAAAAAGCAGAGCATCCAATCATATGATCAAAGGCCATAAATGTCCTGTCAAAAATGTTGATCCAAATTACATTAAGAAGCAGAAACAGCTGATAAAATGTTGAAAATGTCATGACCCTCCCTGAATAAACAATCAACACAGAAACATCAAATTCTGTCCAGAAAAAAAAATGTAATCGGACCCTAATCAGATTACCGTGCATGCTCAGAGAAGTGTCTGCATGAACGTTAAAAGTTTACATCCAAGGCTTTAATACACAGCATCTGAGCAGCTTTCATTTTTTTTATAAAGGGTAGTTTTCACAACATTGGAAATGCCTCACATATCGGAAAAGTAATTGCAAAAGTTTGCCAAACTTTGTAGTGGTATTTGCACGCACACACTGGCTGTCATCTCAAACTAAAAAAACAATAATTATCACAGTTTCAACTTTGGGAATAAGGCAACAATATTTCTTCTGCATTGTACTGTAGTTCATTTGGTTGATGGCTTTTACGTACAGCACAAGTATGTAAATCAAACACGCAGTACAAATATCAGTGTCACATATTGAGGAATATAGCAGAGCAGGCAAAAATTGACACAAATAGATACTTTCAATATTTTAGTAGTAAAACAACTGACAAGGTACAGGTGAAGTGCATCAAGAATAGCAAAAGGGAATTAAAACAAACAGATAGTGAAATAGTAAATACTTTCATTTATTTGAAGTCTTCACATGTGTGGAAGTACATAACCTCCCAGAGGTATCAGGGACTACTAAGGAGGTACTGAGTGATATGAAAGTTGTTGAAGAAGTATTACTTAGATTAAATAGGCTGAAATCAACCAAATCAAGAAGACCAGATAATATTTATCATCACATGTTTAAGTAGGCTAGTAAGTACATATATAAACCCTTGACACATATTTTTAAAAAGTCACAGCTCACTTGGGAAGTTTCAAAGGACTGGAAAAAGGCAAATATTATCCTGATATATTAAAGGGGTGATCAGGCAAATCCAAGCAATTATAGGTCATTAAGAGGAATGTACATCACAGGTAAATTAATGAAAGAAATAATTATAGGAAAAGATTAAGTAACACATAGCAAGAACAGAAGCTTTACTGAACAGTCAGAACCTATGAGGGAGGCTGTGCTTTACTAAGATGATGAGGAAGCAACAAAAGGATTCAATCAAAATGGTGCATACAATTTTATTGATCTTGACTTTCAGACAACATTTGTTAAGGTGCCACATGAAAGGTTTTTAAAGTAAAAGAAGGTGGAGTTCAGGGTGTAGTGTGTAGATAGGTACAAAATTGGCTTAAACACAGGAAGCAGAAGATTATAGTGTGAGAAACCATATCAGAATAGTGTGATTTTAAACAGTGGTATCCCACAGGGGTCAGTGCCAGGGTTGCTGCTATTGTTAATATATATAAATGTTTTGGATAGGAATATAAATAACAAACTGGTTAAATCTACAGATGATATCAAGCTAGGTGGACATGACAGATAATCTAGAATCAATTGAATTTTAACAAAAGGACTTACCATTCAGGTTTGATAAGAATTGGGGAAGATGGAATTTAATAGAAGGTAATGTAAAGTTTTAAGTAAACAAAAGTGAAGTGAAGTTTTACACGTAGAAAGTAAAAATGTTAGGTTAGAATACACAATGGAATTTCCGAAAATCTAAAGTATACCTTATGAAAGGAATTTAGGAGTCGTAGTAGACTTGACACTGTCATCTGCCAGACAGTGTTCAGAAGCCATTAAGAAAGCTAACAGAATAGTACAATCCAAGGCGGTTATGCTTAAGCTTTATAATGTACTGATTAGACCTCATTTGGAGTACTGTGTACAATTTTAGTCTCCAGGCTACAGGACTGTAGGGGATGAGTGATGAGGAATGATTAAAAGAACTCAGACTTTTCAGTTTAAGCCAAATTAAATTTAGAGAAGACATGACTGCAGTGTTTAAAATTATGAATTAGTACAGTGGATAGAGTCTGTTGCTTTAAAATGAGTTCAACAAGAACATGGGGATAGAGTTGGAAATTTCACAAGGGTAAATTTCACATAAACAATATAAATTTTGTTTTCACACAAAGAACCACAGACATATTAAATAAGCTACCAAGTAGTTTGGTAGACAGTAGGACTTTGGGGACCTTCATTTTATTTTGGAAGAATTAAATGGATTTTAACCTGCAAGGTTTGTTTGGCTGAATGGCCTTTTGTCTAAATTGTCCTAATGTTCACCATGTCTTCTTATCCTAATTAATCTTAATGTGCCTTTTTTTGCATTCTTAAAATAATATGAGATGCCATGACTATAATTATTTGATCGAACATTGAGACATCCATGATCTCAAGTTTTGAACAGGATAAGTTACAATTCAAAGATTGGGTACTGTGATCCTTCCAATTTTGGTTTCTTTTGGCATGTAACTACCGGACAATACAGGGTTCCATACTGTATCTTTGAAACTAAAATAGTAAAATCTTAGACTTGTAGTCTGTAACTGATCAGTTGTTCAGTACTCGACTCACATCAGGGAATGTTTGAAATTTGGTGTTTTGGAATCGGCTAATCTGCTAGTGTAAAATCATGTTAAATTCATTCCTAGATCCAGGATTATCTAAACTCTCTTTCTAGAACAGACCTTAGATCTCCAGGACTGCCTTAGCAGACCCCTCACCTAAAGCAACAATGTTGTTGTCATGTGTACTTGTTTTACTACTTAATTTTCCATCACTGTCTTCTAGGCAATTAAAGGGGATTTCTGCTATAACTCAACCCTTCTCAGTGATATTAATGATTTTGTTTAAATTGTGCATAATTTGTAATACATTTTACACATGTTTTTTAAAGTACTGTCCCAGCACACAATACAAAATATTTTGTATTATCACAAAAAGATTGTGCAACAATATCTGAGAATTACAGTGCAGTTTGAAATATGATTATATTGAAAAATATTTGAACAACTCCATATAATCAAGAACCCACTTCAGAAGAAATTAATTGGAACTATGCTGTATCAAACATTAATGTATATGTCAATGCTTACCTTCTTGTTAAATAAAAATTGATTCATAAGTGGTAATGCACTTCAAAAGGAATACATTAAACTGAATTATACTGATATTTTATTTTGACATGCTTGGACAGGGGACCAGATAATCTCAGGACATATAAACAAACATGCACTCACACACACGTCTGCATCCAAATCTACCCACACTCACTCACACTCACACTGGGGCCAATGTACAATTGCCAAATAACCTAACTTGCACATTTCTGAGAATGAGCATTTCCACAGTTATCGTGAAGTCCTTTTAACAAGTACTGAAGTCCACAACTGTAAACTATAATAAACTGTAATAAAATGAGATGGTCGGGTGTGTGTCAGTAGATCTTTACCCCCACAGTTCCCAATCACTGTAAAATCTCATTGCACAAACAGAAAAAGAAGCTTGAAGAAGTATCAACAACATCATATGCCACCGCAACATTCCCAGACCAGAAATAGAATAGGAAAGGTTAGCAGCTGTTCATTACAATTGTCATGCTTTGGTTTTTGACAAATAATTATTAAGTATAGTTGCAATACCATCAGCCACCAAATCAAGAATGGAATTATTAAGCTTGTATGGGTTTAGATCTGATTTCGTCAATAGTAATCCGACAATAGTTGTTTTTAGTGTATGAGGAACTTTGCCTTCCAATTAAGGCACATCGATACAAGGAGAAACAGGACTTGATTCCTAAATTTTGTGGGTTGGGTTGCAATATGTGTGGGTTTGCTTTAATTTTTGTTTTATATGGCACTCATATTACATTTTTATTTTTCAAATTAGCCACTGTCTTAAACCTTACACAGTGGTCATTTCTCATCTTTTAATCTGAAATCATATTGAGAAAAGCTTTCTTATACGTTTAAACATTGCCAATCCATACTGCAGAATCAAGGTAGATGTTTCAATTCTAATTTATATCATTATACTTTATCTTTTGTGCACTACTGTTAAGCTACCTACAGTTTCTCTGTGATGTATATGTTAAATACTTTTATTTTAAAGGTTGTATTTTAGGGTTGTCTAAAGTATAAATGAGTCTGTAGCCCAAAATAAATAATGTATTTATTATAATCTTTAACATTTGTCATCTCAAATGAATAGTATTTAAAAATAAATTGTTACGTTTACATAGCGCTTTTCCAAACTACTGTAAGTCCTGTACATACAGTAGATAGTCTAACATAGTTTTTCTGTACTCCAATTGGGTTATTCAAGTATAACAAACATAATTTTAATGACCTTATTTTTTGTAGAATTAGCAAGTTGCATACATATAAATTTTTTCAATTTTGTGGCTTTTTATATGTGAGGATCTCATTTCTGGTGCTAGTTTCACATTTTCTTTTTAAATTACATACTGTAGCTAATTATTGTTACCATCATATTTTTTTAATTTACATAAATCCATGCTAAACCCTATGACATGAACTGTGACTGTCACGATAATGACATCGTCGGATATGACAATGTAAACATGACGATACAACAACAACCTTCAATAGTTCTTTGCAACACTTAGCTCTATCTCCATGTGGGCTTTACTGGTAGGATTCTGTATTTCTGTATTTTGTCTTTGACATTTGTTTTTGTCTTGCCCTTGTGATTACTGCATGGTTACTCAGTTTGGCTCACCCTTCCAGGTTTTGTCTCTTTGCATTTTCTGACCACATCAGCTTAACCATGTCTTGGCTATATTGTGCTCACAATAATCTTTGAGCATGCAAGTATGTCCATAATATTTCTTCATTATTTTTACAGGATCATGAGCATGTTTGTGAATTTGTATACAATATAATAATGTAAGATTATTTTTACTTCAAGAATTGTTTTACAAATAAATTGATTCTTTAAGACTGAATTATTCATAAAATTTGTTTAATTTCAGGAATTCATTATAAGTAGACTTCATCATCACCAACTTAATTTTCTAGGTCATTCATTGTTGTTTTAACAAGAACTATGGACCATTGTGGTTATTAAAAGTATTTCATAGTTGAATAAAATAAATATTTCTGTGCTTTCATTCCATAAAGATAGGTGGTAAGATCTTTTAAGACCTAGGTTTAATTTCTGTCTCATTAATTGTTTTTATCCTTACATCTGTGTAGACTTCACTGCTGTAATGAGTGGCAACTCTGATGAAAAATCCTGACTATACTATTACATAATCTTATTCAACCAAAAGCACAAGTGAGATATAACTGTGGGAAAGAGAACAAGACAAAGGTAATCCTTCTGACATACTGTCACTGACTAATACAAGTTATCTTGTCCCTAATGGAGAGGTCTGCTCACTTTTCCTCCTTACTACTTAACAAAACATCAAAATTAATTTCAAATATCAGCTTGAATGGACCTTTGTTAGCAGCCAGCATTAAAATCTCAGCTAGAAAGGGGAATTTTTAGATAATTCCCGACTGTCCAGACCACGATATGCTCTATTAACCTCAAAGGAAAAACTGTGTCCCAGAGGAATATTCTAAGCTATCTGCTCTCCACAATAGGCAGGAGAATTCTATTTGTTCCAAGCAGGATTCTCTCTCTTTCACTTTGTTTCCTTGACAGTAACTAACAAGCATTGACTGTTATCCCCAGAAAATCTTCTCTGACCCTTTGTAAAGTCTCCTGCGATCCACCATACTGTATATACACACTACAGTGAAGAAGGAATCTGTATTTGCTAGTGTTGGTTCCTCTTTCCTCTATCAGCTCACTCTATTTGCTCTGTAATGTCCATTATCCATCCATCCATTATCCAACCAGCTATATCCTAACTACAGGGTCACGGGGGGTCTGCTGGAGCCAATCTCAGCCAACACAGGGAATACAGGCAATACAGGAAACAAACCCCGGGCAGGGCACCAGCCCCACCACAGAATGTCCATTATTTGCTTTCTATATTACCCAGTATTCTTCTTACTTTCCACATGTCAAACAAATGTGTTTTTTTGATATCGAGGTACTCTAAGCTATTTCAGTATAAAGAAGGATGCATATAAGCGGGAGTGCCCCTGCATTCCTGGCCAAGGTAGGGTTTTCCTTTCCTTGCCTTGCAAGGGATTCTGAACAAATATGAGTGAATTTTGAATTGGAAAAAACAGGTTTAAAAATGCACATATGGATAAAGTTTAAGAAACTGCATTTACACAGAAATCACAAATAAGGATTAAACAAGTTCCATTCAAATGATATAAGAGTAACTGTCAACAGAGGGCATGAACCAGATGAAAAGAAGGAGACCCTGTAGGATTGGACTAAGCAAACAAATGGCGTCTAAAGTTTCCAAGAATTGAAATAAAATGACCTGTAAGGCAAGAACATCTTGCATTAGCTCTCAGCATATTTGAAAAAAACAGATTTTTAACTGAAGAAAACCCATTAATCTAAATGTTAGGACACACATTAATACGCTCTTGGTAAAAGCTTATCTTTGAAGGGTCTTTTAGGCTTTTTTATTTTTCTTTTCTTTTATTTATAAACTCACCAAAGAGCGTGAGTAGATCCATGTCAACAGTTATTATCATTAAACTTTGGCTTGAGTCTGCAATTTATTTTAAGTTGTACAATGCTCAGTTTACACATGGAGGAAGTAAAAAAAAAAACTGTCCCAATTTTAGATAAGCAGAAAGACATTAACCTACATACATGAAAGCAAACTAAGACATGTTAGTCTATTCACTTAATATAAGCTGGCAAGACAAAATGGACCAACTGTCAACCAGACCAGTTTAGATTCTTCTTGTCAACATAATCATATGTTTTTGAATTATCTCAGTGGGGACTGGATGGTCTTTTGACCTTGGAACTCCTACAGATTTTTTTTCTCCAGCTTAACTGGAGTGTTTCTTTCTTTTTGGTTTGGTGTCCTCCCGTCCACCTAACCTTATCACAGAACTCATCTTTACAGACTTACATTATGATATTGCATATAAGGACGCTAGTCTTCTACTATTTTTAAGTATGTTTTATACGATTGTATAGATGTATTTACTTTTTCTTTGTTTCTTATTTATTCATATTCTAACCTAATGTTATTTGGTTTTTTTTTATTTTCTTGCTTTTACCTTTCTTTTTGACATCTGGTAAAGCACTTTGAGCTACACTGTTTGCATGAAAATGTGCTATAGAAATAAATGTTGTTTTTGTTGTTGTTGTGGAGTCCTGTATGAAACAGACAGAAATTCTGGGAGAAACCAACTCTACAGAAAACACATACTTCAGTACAGTTTTGAACCACTCAACAAAAACTACAAAGACTTTAGAATAGCAATGTAAATTGTGCAATTAAGCTTCACAAGTATCATACTGTACAAAATACAGTGTTGCATATAAATTACATACAGTTATCTCCCTATTTCTGCCTATTCAATACTTTCAAAGAAGAAAATATAAATCTAAGGTCCTTTCAGAGCTTTGCTGACTTAACCCACATTAATCTCTTCAACATGTCTTTTCACCAGCTGTCTTACAAACACGCACAGCATAACCTTGAAAAAAAATTTAAGAATGCAATAACATTGACCTCCATTAGTTCACTTTGAAAAAGATAAGGAGATTAAAGAGGAATTCAAACCATTTTGCAAAGCTTGAAAGCCTGAATTTATAGGTTATCAAAATGGATAATTGCTAACAAAACAAAAATACCAATAAAAGTTTTAAATTAACATTTCATCACAGTAATGCAAAAAAATATATCATAGAAAAATTCCATCCATTTCCTAACCCGCTGAATCCGAATACAGGGTCACGGGGGTCTGCTGGAGCCAATCCCAGCCAACACAGGGCACAAGGCAGGAACCAATCCAGGGCAGGGCGCCAACCCACCACAGGACACACACAAACACACCAAGCACACACTAGGGCCAATTTAGAATCACCAATCCACCTAACCTGCATGTCTTTGGATTGTGGGAGGAAACCGGAGCGCCTGGAGGAAACCCACGCAGACACGGGAGAACATGCAAACTCCACGCAGGGAGGACCCGGGAAGCGAACCCGGGTCTCCTAACTGCGAGGCAGCAGCGCTACCACTGTGCCACCGTGCCGCCCTCATAGAAAAATTTCTACACAAATTTGCCAGGCTGCAATATTAAAAGTTTAAATGGATTTCTTTGTGTATTTTCACTTCAATCAAAAATACCAACTTGAAAAGTCTTGATTACATTATTTGATATGAAAGCCTACTAAGATATCCCTAGACTAGTGGGACTTTAAAGAGATGAGCATAACATTATGGCTAGATGACAGAGTACTTGCTTCTGTTTAATCAAACTGACGAAGCCACGATAAGACAGGAAAATATGCTAAGTGCCCACCAAGCAGAATAACTGTTGATTTATTCTAGCCCATTTACACATACCATAAGCAAACAAAAACAGTTTACAAATCAAAACCAATATAACACAGATCCAGGCTGCTATTAGGAGAAATATTTTAATGAAGCTGGCAAGTTGCATCAGCCTAGAGATGGTATCAGCAGTATGACCTGGCATACCATCATTCAAATGAGCAGCTTAAGGGGAGTCTACAAAAACAATAAGCCTGCTACAGTCACACAATTTCCTACTAGTGTAGCAAAAGTAAGTAATCCTTCTAAGGACATCAAGCTACCTAAAACAGAAATGTAAAAAATCCATTGGGTCCGCACTAGGGAGCACCATGCAGCACTACAGTATGATAATGCAAATGCTCTCATAGTGGAACACCATTACACTTTGTACTTAACCAAATTAAGAATTAACACTACAGTAGTCTGATACCTGTTTTATATGTTCTTTTTTCTCCTACATCAAAAATAAAATCATTTAATACAGTATATGTTTAAATTTTTTCAAGACTGAAAACATGTTACGCATTACTTAATCGATTAAATATTATTATGCAAGGTTTCATAGCAGAAATAAAATCAGTAGCACTCTTTACTTTCACATAGCACTTCAACTGATGAAACAGAATAAGAACTGCAGTAACCCTTAGTTTGATTTTAGCATGCTACAATGTTGTACTTCAAGAATCATGAATAGCCTGTCTTTGTATTATTATGTGTTATTATTATTGTAAATCTCTGTGCATTATCTTTCAAGATAATGTCATAGAAAAGAAGAACCCTTAATTCAGATTTTAAATATTTTTCAAAATTTAAAAAGAATAAACATTTCCATGATATTCACACTCACAGCTCTTGACTATTAATGGCTCTAATTAGACTGGTAACAGGATATAATTAATCTATTAGCCTAATTAAGACTTTACTAGTCAAAGTTGTAAATATAGTTTGTATTTAGTACGTTTACTTTAATTTTAATTGTTATTTAATTATGTTTTTATGTTCAGATTATCACACAGTTAAGAAAGAACAAACACTCAGATGTAATCATGAGTTATAAATCAGAGATTTCGAAGGTTTAGCAAAAAATCAATAGGTGAAGAAATTTTGAGAGCTGTTAATAACAAGCAGGCACAGACTGATGGGAACAAATGCTGATAAGCATTAAGGGTGTAACTCTGCTGTCTGTGAGGTTCTGTTGAGATTCACCATAATCTGGGGTAGCAGTCCTTTCAGAATATCCATCTTTGTTTAAGACTGCATAAAAATACTTGCTGCTCAATACAGTATGCCTGTTAAGTGTGGAGGCTGCAAATGGATCTAAATGCAGTCGAGTGGGTAAGACAAGATTGTTCTTATTGCCTTTTGAGTAATTTGCCATGAAAACCTTCCTTTGTGGGAACTGATACTCAGGATTTATTAAAGCACGTGATACTAAGAAGGCTGCTTTGCTAGTTTGGCTATACAAACTTGGCACAACCACATTAATTGTGAGAATAATTTAAACACAAGAATAATGGCACGATAGTATACTTCTTTTTAAATGGAGTTTTGCTGGACCACTACTACCTTTAATTTATGTTTTCACCTACCTCCTCTTAATATTACGTTTGTTGACAGCATCATTTGTTTCTTCAGAGACGTCAGCGTGATGCCAAAAAGGTGAGATGTTAAAGCTGATCTGAAGATGCAATCATTCTAAAGTATACATAATTGAGAATGTAATGTTATATCATTAAGCCACAGAGTTTTTATAAATGCTCGTATTTCATGAAAAAATTGTGATACTTCACACTTATTTTAAAAAAGGAGTATTTCAAGACAGAATTATAGCCCCCAATATCCAAAAGTCTCATGTCATTTTTAATTCTATGTTTTCATTTCTCTTTCTCCAGTGATAATTCCATGTCTTCAGCTATCCATTGAATTTCCCAGGTGAAGGAAATAATATCCATGTCCACCCAAGCTATCCTAAAGCTGTCCTGCCCCCTGAATTATAGAAATCAGCTGAAGTTAAGGCTGCATCAACTACTAAAATAAATCCTTGAAATTAGAGGAATAACACCACAGATTCAATGAATAAAACCCCAAACAAACCAAAAAAATAAAACAATGTACCTTAATACACATTGCCCATCTGAGAGCTTAACTTGGGTAACATGCCAGGACTTCAGGAGTTAATGCTTTACTTATAAACCTTATCTCTATAACTTTCAAATATTGTCTACCTTTACATTCAGGTGTGTTGACTAAATAGTAAAATATCTGAATAAGTGAAAAGAAAATATTGGTTTTAAATTTGTGTATACATTTAGGCAGGAAAATACTTGAATTAATGATAAGTTCAAACACAGAAAAATAGAGTATACAGTTATAAATTCAGTGTATGAAAAGCTTTAATGCAAACATCTGAGAAAATATACACAAAGGGCATGACAAAAAATAACAGTGTTACGCTATAACAAAGTATATCACACTGCAGTCCTTACGATATCGCAAAAGTCAACACTTTTTATCAGACTAAAGTAATGCAAAGTTCAAACTACAAAACTCTTCATAAAAGGTATAAAGAAAATCTGAGAGTCTGGTGAGATTGAGAAAAAGTAGAAAAACAAAAGGGGACTTCTACAAAAATTATAACAAAAATCAAAACCCATGTATTTTATTTTTCCACTAGCTTTGTAAGCCCGTGCTGTAAAAAGCCTGGTTTCCTAGAAACTATTGAAATTGTCAGAAAAAAAACTGAAATGTAGAGATGTCAGGTAATTGAAAGGAACTACTCTGGGCATCTCACTCCTAGGAGGATTCATTTTGCTTGCCTCACTTGTGTATTAGCAGTAGGAGGAAAAGTAAAAGGGATACCGTTTTGCTGATGTTAGCGGCTAAGCGACTTTGTATTTCTTCTGAGGTTTTGTTTAACTGACGTGCTGGCCCCGCTTGTGTTATTAGCGGCTAAGCAAGTTTTCTGTTTTGTTGGAGGTGGAGCCCTTACCCCGACTCCACCTCTCACTTCCGGGTCGGACAAACACACTTCCACGCCTAGACATTTATATATAAGTTGATTTTACAAAACCAATCATACAAATTGGAATGTGCAAACATTTAATTCAAAGAAATCTTAGAAAACTTTCAGAACTATCAGCATGGAAATATGAAACCAATCTGTTAGAGTCAGTATTTATACTGATAAGAATATAAGAGAAAATTAATCAATAACAGCAACAACAAAAAAAACAAAACAATTCTGTCTTATTTTGCACAACAATGAAACAATGTAATACTTTATTTGAACGAGAAGTGTCTGGCATTAACTGCATGAGATGGAAAAGACCCATAACTACAACTAATTGAAATAAACCTAATACTTGCACATTCATTGAATAACAATTGAAAAAAAAATCTGCTTTAATCATTCACACTCTAGTTTAATGAAATAATGACTGATGCTCCACCTATGGCTGACTTCTATATTTTGTTGATTTGTGTATGGAATGACCTAACCACTTATTGATACAGTGCTAGAAAATGAAGTTTCAGAAAATAGATTGAAATGGTGTAGATTACAGACTGCAAAAATTGTAAGGTGAATATTTATGTTCCAGAAATAGGAGTTTGAGTTAAAAAAAATAGCACTTGGGGTTCTTTCAACGTACACTTTCCAAAACAACTACTCTAGTCTAAGTTAAATAAAAACAATACTGCTGTCTTTCATTCTTCCCTTAAACATTAACCCTGCTTCACTACAGGATTTTCTCAGACTTGATATTGTCTGTGTTACTGAATTATTAGAAATTTTCCCTGTTACACACAGATTTTAACAGAACTGTTCATGTTTCTAAATACAGGACCTCATTTGCCAGGTGTTCCATTCTTGAGCCACACAGCTTTCTGCTCACTGAGGTATTGGTCATGAAATGTACTACACATAGCTTCAAATTAAATTGGTTATCAATATCAGCAACATCAAAGTTGTTTCTGTTGAGAATTTGAGTGTTTCTTATTTAAAGTATAATTATCAAAAAAGTATAGATTAAAACAAAAAAGAAGAGCCGTGAGGGATTAACCCATTAAACCAGAGCCGCCAGCTTATAGATCCACACAGGTTCCTCCGGCACAGCCACTCTGAAACTAATGGGTAATTTCTTTACAGGCACCACACCCATTAAAGTTTAAAGTATATCTGCAATATATTTAAAGACCAGCTTAAAAACTGACAGTTACTATTTTGTAAAACAAACACAATTTCTATATGTTTGAAGCAAAAGAAAATGGGGACACAATCTAAAATATGTCAAGAATATTCAAAGCAAAACAAATAAAAATAGGCAACACTAAATAAAGAAAATGCAAAAAGTTGTTTTAATAATAGAAATATACAAAGTAAGATTCAAAAGATCATACTGTAGGTCCATTATCCAATCTGCTATATCCTAACTACAGGGTCACGGGGGTCTGCTGGAGCCAATCCCAGCCAACACAGGGCGCAAGGCAGGAAACAAACCCCAGGCAGGCCGCCAGCCCACCGCAGGGCGCACACACACACACACTAGGGACAATTTAGAATCGCCAGTTCACCTAACCTGCATGTCTTTGGACTGTGGGAGGAAACCGTAGCACCCAGAGGAAACCCACGCAGATATGGGGAGATCATGGAAACTCCATGCTGGGAGGACCTAGGATGTGAACCCGAATCTCCTAACTGCGAGGCAGCAGCGCTACCCACTGCGCCACCATGCCGCCCTAGGTCCATTATATCACAGTAAAATCACCCTTGTTAAATTAACACTTTAAGTGTTTGTAATGTCCCTTACTTTTTAGAGTGGAGCTGTATAAACATTTAAAAATGTTAGTTTAACAGTAACTGAATTAGAGATCTTTGCAGCCTGAAGATATACCTTAAATCTCTGAAGAATTGTCTCTATTGAGACATACAGTATATTAAATTGAATTTTCTAAAAACTCAGTAAATCCATTTATTACTAGTAAACACCTGTAAACTGAAAAGTTGCATACCAAATCCACATGTAACTCAAGTATATAGTAAATGCTACAAAGAGATAAAAAGAAATCTAACTGAGTCCGGGTGTGCGCATCGGTGTCCTTCCTTGCTATAGCACACTTTAAAGGTTTAGTTCCTATGTAGTGCCGTTGCCATTTGCTACATTAATTAAAATAAATCAAATCAATGGATCAAATCAAGTCAAGTCAATTTGGGGAGCATGCACTGGTACAGTGCATTGCCGTACCCACTACACGACGAAACAACTCGGGATCCCAGTTGGCAACCCCTAGGCAGACACGCGGTCCAGTCCAACCCTCCGGAAATGACCCTCTATCTGCCGCAGCCAGGTGTTACGTGGGCGACCCCTTGGTTTGCTACAGCTACTCCGGTCCCCAACAATAAAGGATCTTATGAGCCGGATCACCCTCGGGGAAACGTGTCACATTACCATTGTGCCGTAACTTACGCTCCTTCACAATGCAGATAATGTGCCTCATTCGGAACTCCATGAGCAACCGCTCATTCAACACAAAGTCAAACCAACAGTACCCAAAGATTTTCCGGAGAGACACAGTACCAAAGGAGTACAGTCTTTGTCTCAGGTCACAGGATAGCATCCATGTCTCACAACCATATAGCAAGACAGGAAGCACCAGGACTCTAAAAACTTTGACCTTTGTCCTTTTGCATCGATATCGGGAGCGCCTCACGCCCCTTTCCAGTGACCTAATGACCCCCCATGCTCTCCCTATCTGTCTACTGACTTCATAGGAAGAGTCACCAGAGACATGAATGTCACTGCCATGGTAAGTCAACCTCTTGACGGTGTTGACACTCTCTCCGCATACAGACACACTGCTAATGGCTGCGCCTAAGAGGTCATTAAAGGCCTGAATCTTGGTTTTTATCCAGGATACTCGCAAGTCCAGACATTCAGACTCCTCGCTCAGTCCCTTGAATGCCCCAGTCAAAGCCTCTATCGACTCCGCGAAGATCACAGCATTGTGAGCAAAGTCAAGATCTGTGAATCTTTCTTCACCAACAGATGCCCTACAGCCACTGGACCCCACAACCTTGCCCAACACCCAGTCCATACAAGCACTGAACAGAGTAGGAGCAAAAACACACCCCTGACAAACCCCAGAATCAACTGGAAAAAACACAGAGGTTCTGCCTCCACTCTGCACAGCACTCACAGTACCAGTGTACAGGCCAACCAAGATATCCAAAAACCTCGAGGGGATCCCGCAAACCCTCAGGATGTCCCACAGGGAAGCTCTATCAACTAAGTCAAATGCTTTACGAAAAACGACAAATGCTGCAAAGAAAATCTGACGATATTCGCGTTTGTGCTCCATGCGAACCCTCAATGCCAGGATGCAGTTGATGGTAGACTTCTTAGGCATAAAACCAGACTGTTCTGGTTGCTGGTAGGTGAGAAAGTGATCACAGATCCTGTTAAGGACAACCCTGGCAAGGACCTTACCCAGCACCGAGAGCAGTGTTATCCCCCTGTAGTTGGTGATCACCCTTCCCTTTCCAGATAGGGACAACAGGTCTCGTTTTCCAGTCAGTTGGGATGATGCCAGTCTTCCACATGGAAGCAAAGATTGCTAGCAATGCCAGAAGGACAGCCTTACCACCAGCCTGGAGAAGTTCACCCCAGATACCACAGATCCCTGCAGTCTTTCCTCCCCTCAGCTTGTTCAATTGTGTAATTTCAGTGAGATTGGGGGGTTCACAGCTAATTGGAGAATCAGCCTTAAGAACCATGAACCCAGAGATATTCAACATCCTAGCTGGAGGATCAGCTTTAAACAACTGCCCAAAGTAGCCAGCCCAATGGGTCACAACTGCTGTGTCATCCGTAAGGACCGTTCTAAGGATGATCAAGGAATGGGAAAAATAAGAAACATGTCATCACTGCACATTTCTGTTTGGTTGGTAACAATATAAACCAAAGTATGCTCTTAAAAGTAATGGTTCTTTAATGTCATTTTATGGTTCTTTACTAGATTGTGTGGTTCCTCATAGAGCCATTGCTTAACAAAGCACCATTTCATTCTGTGCATTGAAATTGTCCTAAAATGTACAAAAACCTGAAATCTTTAATGTGTAGTAGTCTACTTAGCAGGACACTAACAGATTGAGAAAACCAGGACTTAGCCTGTGTTATTATATACAGCGAGAGTGCTTTTAAAATCATGACATATTGGCATTTCACAAATCTGTTATCACCTTTTCTTGGTTATTCACTGTATGGAGCCTGTTATGGATCTAAAAACAATAAAGATTCTTTTTAGACCCTTCATGTGGATGGGTCTTTTGGAAACCAAAAATGGTTACCCTATGGCACTAATCTTAAGATCCACATTTGATCCCTTTATTTTTAAAAGTGTAGAGATGAGCAGAAAATGCATCCAAAAATGGATTGATACAAACCCACATACTGGACAGATACTTTGTCATACTACATTCAGAGGTAGAGGTGAGCACGCAGATTTTGTAAATGACAATATTATGAATTATCCAATGGAACTTGTGACGATGCGGGTTCGCTCCACGCTCCCATCATCCTTTCGGGAGCCCATGAACCCGACACCGTCGGTAATGTCACCGATGAGCTTGGCAGTGAGGCACAACAAAGCAAGGGGATGGTGCAAAAAGTGCAAAGGGCTTTTATTTAAAACAGCAAACAAAACAAAGTCCAAATTAAATAAAGTGAAGTGCATCAAAATGTCAATAAATAAATCGATTAAAATGGGTGAAAGGTGGAGGTTAAAAAAAACACAATGAATAAATCCTTTTAAAACGAGGTTAAAACAATGGCATGAAGCAGTCTCTTTAAAAAAACCAAAGCACAGTGCCTTCTTCTTTCTGCCTGTCGGCTCCCCTGCTTCTTCCATCGGGCTTTGCAACAGGGGAGTCGCCCTACCTGTAGGTGCAGCTGCCTTCCACACTGACCCGGTAGCCCTACAATCCCTGGGATTCTTTCCCCAGTGGCCAGGGCGCTCACACTGGGGCTAAACCAATGGCCAGTCATCTTCAATACCTTTCACTCCAGCTGCATGATTGCTCAGCTGGAGCGACCACGTTCTTCAGTCCCACTGAGTGTCGGCCAAACACTCCTCTGCAGGGGCTCACCTCCCAACTGCCTGCCATTGCTCCATCAAATCCCCTCTCTCTCTCTTTCTCTCTCTTTCTTTCTGTCTCTCTCTCTCTCCTGCTTCCTGCCGGCTTCTTCCCTGCAATCGCCGTCTCTTTCTTTTCTTTTCTTTTTTCCCCCCTACTAGCCGCCTCGAGCTTCTATATATCACAGGGACGTAGATCAGAAGTGGCAATGAGCAGCTCCCGGGAACAATTACGGATGCAGACGACTCCTCACCTGTGCACTTAAACTAGGATCGCCTGCATCAAGAATTCCCCAGGAACCGATCCGCCACACACACCATGACCCCTCACTGGACAGTACACCAGTTGGCTGCTGACTAATAATAAATTGGGTTTTAAGTTTCAAAATTTAAATATATGTCTGTTTACAAGTTGTTGAGTATGCTACATAAAGTTGCTCAAGAAAAATGAAAAGGATTCTTTAGTTAATACCAGTTTGGAGTACAACTTGATATTGTGATGAATGTCAAATTGCCTGCTGTTTCTGACACTCTTATGGTAGCACATGTGGCACCCATTTTACAATACAACATGAAAATATTGTGCAAAGCAGACAAACATTATGCACTGTGCAGATTAAGGTTTCTCTTCACAGTCAAATGACAAACACGCCATGTGCTCTGTCCTGTGACTAAAACGACAACTGTTAGGTTATTATGACCAAATGCTTTACATGAGAAACATGATTTTTATGACTGATAGAGTCTGTTATTGTCTCTAATTAGCTAGGCATGAACATCCGATGTGCAACTTTGGGCTTAACTTGTAGTGATTAACCACAAAGGTTATTTCATTTACTTACTGTTATAAACTTTCAATTTGCCTTTAGAGTAAAAACTGTTTTTTTTTCTGTAAGGAAAAAGTTAAGTATTCTGCAATACTTTGTCTTTCATGAGTAGTCAGTCAATATTTTAAAATGTGCTCATTTTGGGCAACCCCGAGTGAAAAGTTGTCTGATATAAACAATTTAGTTTAAATGAAAAGAGGTTATGAAGTGATAATGGATAGTCATTGCAGAACTGGAAGCAAACTTTACACATCATCCTGATGTCGCCTCCAGAATCAGGAGTGTAAATCTTCAGGGCTTCTAACTCCTTCCCTGTATTCTAAGTGCCCACTAAAACAATTATGCTTCCAATACAGTTTTTAGTCTTACTGCTCACTGGGCAGGTCGGCCATGACCCATTGGCACCCATGGCATAGAGTTGCTAGCAGCTACCTGCATGGAGGAGTTCTACTGCCCCCATCTGTTTTCCATGGCCCATTTCTGGCTCCTTCTGAGAACTTCCCATGGAGACAACCTTTGTGCATGCAGTATTTGTTTTACCACTCAGTGCATCACACTACAGTGAAATGAATCTGTCAGCCTGTCAGTGAAGGAGCTCTGTTTGTTCCCATTATGGTGGCGCCTTTGGCCTAGGGAATTCATGGTGGCTTTTGAAAAAACATAGACCAAACAAATTCTTAGCAATCTGCAACCATACCGGTTTAAACCACAAATGCATATTTAGTTTTGTGTAGCCCAATTTTTTCTTTGTTATATTCTATCAGATGAAGTGTTTTAATGCATTATACCTTCCTGCTTTTTAATGGTCACTTTTTAAAAATACAGTTAATACAATAAATATATCCCATTTTCGTATGAATTTTTGGTAATGCATTCTTACAAACTTTATTAGGAATCTATAATTTCAATACTATTTTTGAACATCTTCAAACTTAAAGGTTCATGATTATTTTGTTTAAGACTTTGTCAAAATGATTGCGGAGAGGAAAATGTCATATATATCGTATTTTAGATAATATACATTGTGATATTTACTCTTAAAATTATTTACAAAATTAATTTAAAAAAAAAAAAACACTGGTAAAATTGCCTTCGGTAACAAAGATAATAGCCAGGTGCAAGTAACTGCTGACAGATCTGCCTGAACGAGATTGTCTTGATTGACAAACAGAAGTACGAGTCAAGTGGAGGTGGAGTGGGGGGGAAGGGTTGGGTGTCTGGCGATTTATCACTATAAATACACGTGGGCTGCGGGCACAAAGGTGTGCTCGCTTCTGCGGCCGTGGGAAAGATGAACACCGCTTTCTCCAGCCAAGACAGAAGCGCCGCATGTTTGGGTAAGTTTTTAAAACCCCCTTGAGATAACGACAAAATAAGCCAAACAACTCAGACTTTTTACTTAAGGCATCCTGCCTAAATCTTACATTATGGTTTAATTTAATTTTCATCCGCACCTGATTCTTGGTTAAGAATTGAGAAACGATTTCGTGGTCACCTTTAACTATTACTGAGGAAGCGTAAAACGCAAGTCCTGGGTAGGGGAATTATTATTATTTGGCGGCAGATTTTGCGTAGTGTGGCAGTAATGGTTAAGGCTTAGGACTTCACATCCTAAGGCTGTAAGTTTAACTTTCGCTTCCGTGATGCAATGCAATCAGTAAGTTACTTCAACCACCTAGGGGGGGTGTTAATGTAACCAGTCGCAGCTTTTGCGAATCGCCTTGGCTAAAGAGGTTGGCCAAGTAACCGTATTTTTCACCATTAAATTCGTCTAGCCCAAAATTGATGTATTTAAAATTGACTTTAACAGACTCTGTCTGTTACATTTTTTTTTTTTTTTTTAATGGTTGACTGTGAAAATGTGTGAAACAAGGGTCCAGGACTGAACTTGAACCACTAATTTAATATGTTAAATAGAGGAAAACGCTCCAAAGACAGACGGACGGGGATTGGAGACCGTCAACTAACACTGTTTGTGTCTTTAGATGGTTGTTCTATATTGTGATAACCTTTAGGCTGTGGTTTGGTGATTTGAAACTGGTCAGCTTTGTGCCATGATGGATCAATTTACGTCCATGTCCAAGAACTATAGCCTTTCTATAAACCTCCATAACATACCTTGTTTGTTGTACGGCTGGTAACGGTCAATTACACTGGTAACAGTGCGTGTGGATTTTTGCAGTCCGGAGTTGTTACCTGCCTTAAATCCATTGTCGTGGGAATAAGCTCGGGACTGCTATAAGCATAATCTAGATTATCCAACATTAACAAACTTCAGCAGCTTTGTTAGCTTCATTGGATGATTCGAGCACAAACACTATATGAATTTAACGAACGTTTAACTTTCTAAGGTTGGCTCTAAGCATAATACAAATCTAAAATATAGGTGGGTGCCTTCTGCAAATTGTAATACAATCTAGAGTATACTATATACTTTTAATTTAAAAAAAAAAAAAGGGGGAAGAAATCCTTTAAGTAAGCAAGGTGACACAACTAATGAGACAACTAATTCATGAGTCCAGAGTACATGCCATTAAGCCACAACCATAAATTAAGTGGAGACCGAATGGATGCAAATTTGCTTCCCTATCAAAAATCTAAAGGGGAAGGTTTGTCATGCAAGCTATGTAATCTTTAAAAATACCATGGGCAATAATCTCACTTTGTAGAGTTTTAGATATAGAGAGTTTTAGATATAGAGAGAGAGAGATATTAGAATTTCCAGAAACAAATTATATTGGGTTAATTGTTGTGCTCCTATGGAAAATGTAAAATATTCTCTTGAAATGTGGATACACTATTGGAAAAGTTGTTCCTCTCCAGTATCAAATATGATAGATGTGCGTAATTCAGATAAACACCAGTCTGATGTGTAATTGCACATCCACCCAAATCAATTTTTATATACTGTAGGTCTTAAAATAAGGCTGGCTGAACAAAAGCCAAGAGCTCTGGTCCATCTTAGGAATTTCAGTCCCAACTGTGAATTTTATTTTTCTTCTCACTAACCTTCATAAATCTATTTTGGTTCTTGTGCAGGAGAAAAATATTTCTCACATTTCAGCAGGGCATACATCATCTGGTTAAGTCTAAATTCCACCTTTTTCCTGTTTTCTTTTATAGTACTTTGAGGTATTGTTCTGCTAAGGAAATAAAGGCACATTAGTCTGCTGAAGAAGCTGCTTGAATCCAGATTCACCTGAGGTAAGCGAAAATTTAACAAACTGATGCTGTTTCAGAGCAGTGGGTGCCAGACAAATTATAGTGGCTACAGGTATGTATTCCATCTACAGCATTAATTGGTTACTAACTTAAAGAAATTGCTGGAATACATTTTTGTCCCTTTTTAATATCTTAATTTTAAACCCCTGTTTAGAGCATCTATTTTTTTATTTTAATTTTTTTTTTTTTTTTTAACTGCTTTTGTAATTTTTATTCAATTCAGAGGCTGTGTGTGTAGTTGCTTATCTTGTCACCTGAGAATGTGATATGACTGGGAGTAAACACTTCAGCATCTTCTATGATACTAATGCTTTCTCAAACTTTTTCAATTTCTAATTTAAGCAACAGTCTTAGAACATCAACTTTCAAGGTTCTTTAATTGTTATGACTGAGTATCATAGTGTATACTGAATATAAAATAACTGATTCATAGTAATATATTTTTAAAATGTTTTAAGCAGATAAACATTTTGGATAAGGGTTACATTTTGTTAATACAAATGTTAAGTGTTAAAGGTTGCAGGGTGAAAAATTGTCAAAACATTGTGGGCTTTCAGTCACATTGTTATTTTTAAAGTCATTGGTAAACAGCAAGGGGTGAGTGAAGAATTGCCATAGTAACTAAAGTAGTAACTGGCATAAGTAATTAGTGACAGATCTACTAGAATGAGGATTGTCTTGCATGATAGAGATGTGAGTCAGTAGTTGATGGGCCTTTGTGCTTTATCACTGTAAATGCATAAGAGCTGCAACTGGATAGGTGTGTTCACTTATATGGGCATAAAAAGACAAACTTTCACCAGCCTGGCACAAAGCACCACAAATCTGGATAATTTTTAAACCACTAAGTTTAGGTCTTTGAAGGTTTTTTTTAGTGCCTCCATCCTTGATTTTACATTATGGGTTGACTTCCTTTGCAACTGTACCCTGATAGTTCTTGGCTAAGAACTGAGAAACTTATCCCGTTATTTTGTGCTCCCTTAAATTATGTGGAGGGGAATCCACAACCTTCTTCAGAAAGGTGATGCTGTTTTAGAGCTGGGAGTGTCAAACTCAGATTCTGGATGCTACAGATTTTTCTCCAGCCATTTTAATTGGTATTAATTACTTCTGCACATGAAACCTTTTTGTTCCAAGGGCTGACTTTTCTCGCCTCAGTTAAAGAGCATCTGTATTCAGTTTTTAATTTTCAACCAAGAGACATTGAAGTACAATATGTGTATACCCTTGTATTAAGCCAATATTGCATAACAGGACTACATAGTTGGAGGGGATGTAAAAGTTGATGATCTTGATAGTCAGGATGTTCAGTTACACAACTGTGTAATGGCAGTCCAGCAGATTCACATTTTCAAAATATTGCAAGATCACATTTTTTTCTGACCGCCTGTTTGTCCTGCCTGAGTTGGTCACTGTGCAGTAATTTCAGATAGTCTCTGAAACCCCAAACCTTCTGTATATAAACAGTCATTGGGTAGATGAGCATCTTCTGTTTGTGTGATCCAAAATGCCCACATTCATTTATTGCTTGTGAATGAGCTCTGGTTGTTTGCTCTCTTGCACACAAGATTGCTCTGATGACTTGAGGCAATACTGGAGAAAGTTGGACTAAATCACTTATGTCACACTACACAGCTGAAGGTCCCACTGCTCCCAACTTGCTAAGATTATGTAAATGAAGTTCATGACTGATCCCTGGTCTGCAATAACCTTTCCCCACACACCATTTGTATTAAAGATTTAGGTGTGCTCTGAATAAAATTTGTGAAGCTTATTTTAAGCTGAAAAATGACTTTCCATCCTCCACACTTAAAATTGGATTGTTTCCACCACAAAAATAGTATTTGCCTCCCTTCTCATCCTTTCATTTGATGGATTGGGGTTTTTTAAATAAGTTATGCAAGGTCTGTTCCATTGTGTTGACATTTCCCTATAGCTAGATACTCATACTCCAGCAGCAGCATACTGATAAACAAAAATATTAAAGAGTGATAAAAATGCAGGTAAAACGGACAATAACTTTGTATAATGTTTCGCATAGTGTGGGGGAGGAATGATCTCCTCAGTCTGTCAGTGGAGCAGGATAATGACAGCAGTCTGTCACTGAAGCTGCTCCTCTGTCTGGAGATGACACTGTTCAGTGGATTCGCCATGATTGGCAGGAGCCTGCTCAGTACCTGGCGCTCTACCATGGATGTCAAACTGTCCAGCTCCATGCCTACAATACAGCCTGCCTTCTTCACCAGTTTGTCTTTGCGTGAGGTGTCCCTCTTTAAGCTGCCTCCCTTGCACACCACTGCATAGAAGCCGCTTGCCACATACATCTGATAGAACATCTGCAGCGTCTTATTGCACAGAGCATCAGTATTGGCAGTCCAGTCCAATTATCATCCAGCTGCACTCCCAAGTATTTATAGGTCTGTACCCTCTGCACACAGTCACCTCTGATCACGGGGTTCATGAGGGGCCTGGTCCTCCTAAAATCCACCACCAGCTCCTTGGTTTTGCTGGTGTTCAGTTGTAGGTGGTTTGAGTCGCACCATTTAACAAAGTCCTTAATTAGGTTCCTACACTCCTACTCCTGATGCAGCCCACGATAGCAGTGTCATCAGTGAACTTTTGCACGTGGCAGGACTCGGAGTTGTATTGGAAGTCTGATTGTACAGTATATATGCTGAACAGGTCCAGAGAAGGTCCAGTCCTCTGTGGCGCTCCTGTGTTGCCGACCATAATGTTGGACCTGCAGCTCACGAGACGCACATAATGAGGTCTGTCTGTAAGAGTCCACAATCCATGCCACCAGGTATGAATCTACTCCCATCACTGTCAGCTTGTCCCAAAGGAGCAGAGGTTGGATCGTGTTGAAGGCACTAGTTCCAATTCTTGCAGGACCACTGCCTCTGTCCAAGTGGGAGATGGATTGCTTTATTGAGGCAGCAACATTTTTACTTTCTAAGGTATACTTTCTCCACTTCTGTGGTCTGTAAACAGACCTGTTTTGGTCATTTACACTGGTGAAACACTTCCAGAGGATAGAAATGAGTAACTAATACTTAAAACAAATTTTAAGTTTTAAAATATTTTCTTCAGTTTTAAACATCCATATCTCAAACTGGATGTGATGTACATTCTGTTGCCAGATTTGGCATCCTCAAATCTGTATAAAAGCACCTAAAATTTTGAAGGCAGTGACTGGGGTGTGTGGGTCTACCCCCCGCCCCAACCCACTGTAAATATAGATGTAAATCCCTCCCTTCAGTCATTGGTGAATACCTTTAGTGACACCACCTTGCGTGTGTTTGCAACAACCTCCAGTAGCCTCTTATGGTGCAATCCTGCAATGTTTAAATTGTGGAGGATAAAGCTGTTTGCTATAATCTCAAGCATATTGGTGGTAAAGGGAAACAAATCACACATGTCCCCAGGAACTATGGTTACACAACTTTCAGTCCCCTGTTTGCAGATGTGTGTGTGGGGTGTGTATGGGGAAAAAAAAAAAAAACACCACAATTTCAGAGTTTCTTTTAATGTAGTACAGTACTTTGAAGTCTATGTAGAAAAAAACTGCATTTAAAATTGCACCTCTTAGAATTTTAATTCATGTATTCTCTCTCTCCTGAAGTGGCTGATCATGAGGGATGTATGCAATGTAAAAGCTACTTTTTTCCTGGGTTTTCCAAAGCCCCACTTAAGTTGTCTGTTAATCTGTTACGGGCCACACGACTGGGCCAAAGCAGTCAAATCCTGAAGTGGTATGCAAGCTTTGAACTCTGCGGACCTTCAATGGTGATGTAATCTGAATATTTGGCCCTGAAGTCTACTGTCTGTGGCAAAAGTAAAGTGGAGCAGCATTGAGGTCACATGGCTTTAAGTCTGTTGCCCAAGTAGTGTCTGAGGGGCGGCTAGAAGTTTGTCCCCTTAATACAATCTCAACAGAACCACTTCAGTGTGAAATGTTTCTACCGAATTACAGCTCCAGTCCACCCTACAAAAGGAACAAATTGTTTCCCAACTAACATCATGTGATTTATTACACTAACAAACTTGTGGCCTTTTTCGAGTATGCCACATCTCCGTGAACTGTAGTTTGGTTGTTGACTCCACCACTGCTATCTCCCACTCCCAGTGCCTGGACTAATAATACTTAAGGAGAAAAATGAACATGTAATCTCCACTGCTTGTTTCCTGACACACGTGCGGCTTGAAGTCAGTATTTAAGTTGTTGGCATTAGCTATTCTACCGCTTTGTATCTGTAAGACACTGTACTATGTATAATTCATATTCCTATGGATAACTTTTTGGTAAGAAATGCAGTAACTAAGATTTTTGGACTGATAAGAGGTTTGTGTAATCTGTTTTGTGAAGACAAATTTGTTGGGAGATCAATTATACAGTGAGTAATGTTTGAACAGCAAAGATTCTGGTTTGGAAAGTGACTCTGTTTTATGAGCTACAGGCAAGCAAAAGATGTACAGTAGTAGGTGAAATATGGCTCCTATTGAAGGATTAGTCTGTAGAATGTGAATTTTGTTTAATGACCAGCCAGAATGTTTAATTTTGGATGTGTGTGGTTACTCCTGGCTTGGTTTTGGTCACCTTTCACAATTTGAAAAGGTTTATGGCATCCTATGGTTGAGGTGGTTTTGGGGGTTTTATAAAAATAAATCCATATGCTGTGGAGAAACTGGGTCGGGGGGCATTGGTAACTAGCCTTGGTGTACTAGGTTTGGAAAGTGCTATAGGGCAGATACAGTACATGTGACATAGTTGGCTTAAATATTAGGTTTTAAATTCAGTGATGCTTAATAGACAAATATCAAGGAAAAATAAACCTGCAGTACATAGATTTATTGACTGTAAGCAGATGGATCAAAATGGGTAATGGTTGATGGATTTCTAAAGCAGCAGGTAGAACTAAAGTATCAAAATACACAGTGGTGAAAAGATATTAGATTTTGCTTTCCTTACTAAAGGTAGACTGAAGTGAATTGTACTTGGTTTAAATGCAAAAGTTTAATGACTAATATATAGTGGTTATAGTTTAAAAAGTACAATTGGTTGGCTGTGCTCAATCTGAAGTTCAGTGACCAATGAGAATTAAAAACGATATGCAAACTTATACGTGGTCATAGACCATGATCTGGAAAGTATTTTAGTAAATGATATGATGGCCATGCAGTTTTCTCTGGCTTAGTTAAGTGAGGTATTCAAATTTCAGCCAAGAACTGAGTAGGCACTGTAGAAGTTTGTGCCTTAAATCTAGTCTGCAGTGACTGTTTCTGCTGCATTTAGAGATACCTATGCATTGTGAAGTTGTTGGTGCAGACGTAGCAGTGACACTATTACCTGTATATGATGGCACTTTTTCTCCTCAAGAAGAAACTTGGCTTTTTACAGTGGTTCAATAAATAGGACTGACAATTGCACACCAGAATCATTAAAAGAAAGGAAGCTTCTGACTTGCCAAAAGAGAGTACTCACAGGGACCAATTTTCTACAGACCTTACTATACAGAGAATGTGCAGCATTGTTCATAATAGCACCTGGGTTTTGACTCTTTTTCACTACTACCTCAAGTGGGGTGAAAATGTCTAACTGAACTTGCCTTTTTAAATAGGCTTGTTAATTTGGTGAAAATTTAATGGAGTGATGTTACCACAGTGCAGAAAATACCTGCCTATTAAAGAACTTTTCCATTCTTACCTCTAGGACAAGACGGACTGCTTCATTATGTAATAACAAACTGGACTTGCCTGTAAATTGGAGCTCTTCTGTAAATTTTGCAAAATCCTATGGTACGCTTGGTAAAGTGGGGTCTTTCAAATATAACCAACTAGAGGAAGACTGAAATTGTGGTAATTTTGACGCTTTAAATCTTGATGAGTCTATCGGCATTAATTAACTCTTGTTAATCTTGGCTTTGGCACATTGTGGATGATGTTTAGCCATTTGGGAATAGTATATTTAGTATGGTTTTGCTGTTTGTCTTGTGTAACCATACATATTTCACCATCTTATAGGGTGTGGTGGTGTGTGGGGAGGTTTTTTTTTTTTTGTTTAAATTGTCTTTTTGACAGTACTCTAACATCAATAAATAGAAATGTAGCTCACTGCTTGGTTCCCTTTGGCTTTGAGGACATCTGTTCAACTATGCTTGTACAGTACAGGGTAGATTAGTTCTGTATTGGTACACAAGTACAATTGCCCCAGTGCATTGAAATATATACGTAGCAGGTGTCTTAATCCTTGATCTGATATTTAATTTTTTCATGCAAAACTTAAGTCCAATTTATTTCCCTATATACTGGTTTTTGCTAAAGATGATAAATATTAACATTTAAGTATACAACTTTTGTACATAAATGGTTTGAGGAGAACCCATGCAGACATGGGGAGATTTCACAGTTAACAATCTAGCATGTTTAAATCCACTTTAACAGTAATGCTCTAGTTTAGACTAGAAAATTAATTATGGTATCAAGATCTGAATAGTTGGCAACATAAGAGAAATCAAAAGCTCAAATATTTCTGGATAATACTGACTTTCGGGGATACGTAGTCTCTTGAAATAAGCAAAGTCTATGCATGTTACTATAACACACAACACATGTTGGTGTCCATACTGGCCATTTAAATATACAATGGTCTGATGCTTTGTCTGTCACCATTATTAAAGTGGTTCAGTAACAGATGATAGCAATTATTGTAACATGACATTCTCAAACCCACTTAATCCAGTTGAGGGTTGCAGGAGGCTGGAGTTTATCACACAGTATTAGGCGTAAGGCAGGAAGCACCTCTATATGGCATGCAAGTCCATTGCTCACTGTTTGAGAGCATTAGTTAACACTAGCCGAAGCCCGCTGTAGCATTCGGCGGTGTAAGAATAGGAAAAGAGAACGGTGAGAAAGGAATTCAGTATAACGATGGCTTAGGAAACCACCGTCGCAGTATAAAATGGCAAGGAGCGAAACCAATGCCAATGATTGAGCGAGTACCACCTTGTAGCAGACTATGGAAATCCTAGACGCCGCATTCACTGTTACCCAGTCAACACAAGTCAGTGCATCTGCCCTATTGCGAGTGGTAAAAGTGCCATTTAAACTAATACAGGTATATATGGAAACCAGGTTTTCTGATGGGGTCGGGGGAAACAATAACGTTTTAAACTGTATCGTTTACATACAACAGATTTTGGTGAATTATTTACATGCAATTATTTATATCCATTTATACACTAAATGGCAATTTTTAATAACATTATTATTATTAAAAATTCCTCCTGTATAAGTAACAATTCTCGGACTGCTTTCTTCCATCTCTGAAACATTTCTAGACTTCGTCCTGTTCTTGCGCAACACAGTACTAAAGTATCGGTTAATGCCAGAGTTGCCGCACATATAGATTACTGTAATTATATTCTGTCATCCCACAAACCTATCCATCGCTTACAATTTATTCAAAATTCTGCTCCCAAGATAATAACCTGCTGTTCTAAATCCACTAAACATACTACACCTATTCTCTCTCTCTCTCTCTCTCTCTCTCCTTCACTGGTTCCCTGTTAACTACAGAATACAATACTAAATACCGCTCTTAACGTTTAAAGTTCTCCACAACCTCACTGATCTCCTACACATGGACACTCGTCTCGCTCACTCACTCCGATTCTCCTCTGCAGCGGTACTTTCTGTACCACACATCAAACTCTGTGCTATGGGAGCTCGAGCGTCTCTCATAGTGCTCCTCCACTCGAGAATTCTCCCCTCTCTCATACATCACCTTGCTTCAATAACACATTATAAAATTACCCTCAACTTATCCTTTTCAAACTGGCATACCCATTGTGAATTTTACACTGTTACTGCCAGTTATCTTTGTTTACTAATTATTGCTGTTTGATCGAGAGCGACAGTGGACGCGAAAGTAGGATTAGAGATGGCAGTCGGGGCTCCGTTTGTTCCCCATGACGCGTGAGGAGGGTTTGAGTTGGTGGGCGAGGCTCTGAGTTGGCATGCGCTCTGTCTTGTGTGCCCTTAGTGAATTATAGATATATAGATTAAAGGGTTTTTAGGGGCTTTTTGTTTGAGGAGCCTTTTGCTAGAAGTGTACAGTAAGAACTACAAGCTGAAATCCAATAAGACTGCTTTGTTTTTGGTTTTCCTTTTCTAATTTATGGACTCTGAAAGTGAATTACACTCTTAACCTGTGCATTGTACTTGATGATAAGCGTCAATCGCAGCATTGATATTTTGAGAATGCGGAAGAAACCCACACATACCCCACCACATGTACAGAATATTTACTTTAGAAAAGTAAATACTTTCAATTTTCAGAATGTACTTCTATCTAAAAGTGTTTTTTGCTCTCCTCCAGCTTTTTGTGAGTGCAAAACTAGGAATGCTGGTTCCTAAAGCCTCATTCACTTTTTGTATTGTGGGATGAGTGAGGCTCCATTTTACTGTATATAGTCCTAGAGAAATTACTGAAAACCAACAATATCAAAGGTGGATGTTTGTCCTTGGGAGACTTTTTGATTCAGCAAATTGAATCCTGTGTAAATTTGGTGTCTCTCTCTCCTGTATCTTCATCTCATCTGCATCATGTCTGCCAGTTTCTAAACCCTTCAACTGAAAATTAAGCTTGTACTGTACTGCATTTTCTCTAAATTCTTCATTAAACTAATAGTTCAATTGCGTTATCCTAAATAGAGCTATTTAATTGATTATGAATTTCGGCATGCCTTATCCCTGCCTTATCCTCTGTTCAGACTTTAATGGAATATTTCAGAAACCAGACTTCTTGAGGTTTCTGACCGAACTCTCAATTTTAGGTTCTTAACCTGGATTTTCTATTTGTCTACTGAGACCTGCAGATCATCTCTGATTCAGTCGGATAATGTCCAAAAAAAAACTTGTATTGATGCTTTTTTTTTTTCTATTTTCAATCATTCCAACTCTGTCACAAAGTATCTTGAACACTACAAGAAAGTGTAGTATTCAGGTCCAGTATCCTTTTTACAACTAAAGGAAAAACTATACTTGTCTAGTAATTGGGGAATGTGTTTGTTTTGGGGGGGTTCCTCTTAAATATTTATCAACTTCTGCATCTAATCACTAACTAATTTTTTTTTTTTTTCCATAAACAGGAAAAATTGATTCATTTTTTAAGTCTCCTGGTTGGGGCTAATTTGTCTGAAAATTGACAATGGGAAACAGACCATCTGAATATAATGGATGTAACTGTTGCATTTGTGGTGCGGGGCTTCCTCCTTGCACCTCATTTGACAACTTTACCAAGGACTGGAGGGAAGGATATTATGTCTACATTTATAACGGAGGCCAATATTACAGAGAAGTTGGGGCAGACAATCAATACAAGTGCCCTGAATGCTTCTATCGACCAATAAGAGAGCGATTAGCAAGGGAAGAAGAAGAGCGAAGGAGACGGGAAGAGGAGGAGAGGCGGAGAAGGGAGGAAGAGGAAAGACGTAGAAGGGAGGAGGAGGAGAGGCAGAGAAGGGAGGAAGAGGAGAGGCAAAGGAGAGCAGCAGAGGAACAAAGGAGAAGACAGGAAGAGGAAGAAAGGCAGAGAAGAGAGGCAGCAGAAAGGCAAAGAAGAGAGGAGGAGGAGAGGCAAAGAAGAGAAGAGGAAGAGAGACAAAGACTGGCTGAAGAAGAGAGAAAAAGAAGAGAAGAGGAAGACCAGAGAAGGAGAGAGGAGGAGGAAAGACAAAAGAGGGAAGCTGAAGAAAAGGAAAAGCGGGAGCTGCAAGAGAGGCTGGATCAAACCTTTAAGGATGCAAAGGCTAAATCTGAAAAAGAGGAAAACCTATTTCGTGAGAAAATGGAAGAGAAAACCACAACAGATGTTATAGTGAGCCAGTTTGATGAATTTGAAAAGATCAAGGTTGACCTTGAAAAACCTGATGCTGAAGATCAAAATCTTCTTGATCTCTTGTCTACCAAGAGTGGAGTACACCTTTCTAATATAACACTGGCTACACTTACTCCACAACAGGTGGACAGCCTTTCCAAATCCCTAGATACTCTATTATTCCAAGAGTGGCCTTCAAAACCACCAAGCAGACTTACTCTTCTCCATACTCAAGTACTGCTAACAGAATTTATACTTGCAGATCTCAAGATGGAAGACCGTCTACAGGAGAGCATTACCAACCAAGCTCAGTACCTTGTGGAGACGATTAACAATGCTGCTGAAAATGTAACTGACATCTTTTGTTTCACACAAGCTTTGCTTAGAGCATATACAAGTATGATGGAAAAAGTTGAGTGCCATGTTGTAAAGATTACTAAGCTGATGACCAAGATGGAGACTCTTCCAGCAGAGGAAGTCTTTCTCTTGAAATTTCTAGAACTTCTCCAAAAGAGCCTGAGAGAAGTCAATGAGCCAAAATATGGACAAGATATCACAAGTGTGGAGAAGAAGTGCTATGAGGTCTTGCTAACCACAGCAACCCATTCCTATAATGAGGATGTTTACTCTGAATTGAACTGTAGACTTCTGAGGATTGTCCAGTCTGGTCTTTGGAAGCCAAATGAGGCTATGGATTTTATGTATGAATTGGTAAGCCGTTGCAGTGATCCTGTTCTCCTCGCAAAGGTGCTCCATCTGATTGAAATCTACCGTGTCCCTCCAACCTGGCAGGATGAAGATGGAAAGAAGATCAGTGACCACCTTGGTACAGAGATTCTGTATGAAGAGTTTGAAAAGGACTTGAGAAAAGAACCAGAAAAGTCGCCTGATACTGTTCTGGAGGAAATTAAAAAGTCTGGAAGCATTGACATTCAGACTCTTGATAAGGTGCGCTGCATTGTGTCAGGTGTCCAAAAAAGAATTGCTGCCCTCCAAGTGAGTGAACGTGACATACTTGAAAATATACCAAAAGGCTCCCTGAGTGCAAGTAAAAATGTGGAAGACCTTGAAAAGATTTTATTCACTCTCTGCAAGGGAGTTTATAAAATGAATAAATATTTTCCAAGGGTGACGCAAATGGTCACCTGGTGTCTGCTGGCCCTGTCCGAATACAGCAAGTTACTGGAGGTTGGCACTGGAGAAGGGAAATCTTGCATTATAGCCATGTTTGCAGCCATGCGAGTGTTGATGGGACAGCAAGTGGATGTTGTTTCTAGTTCTTCTGTGCTCTGTGAACGAGATGCAGAAGATTGGAGTCCCTTTTATACATTCTTCAACATTACAGTAGATACAAACACTAACAAAAATAAGGATGAAGAGCGAGCCATTTGTTACAAAGCCGATATTATCTATGGGACTGTGGAGACCTTTGCAGCCGACTATCTACGCCAGATCTTTGAATTGAAACAGGTCAGAGGTAATCGTCAGTTTCAATGTATCATTGTGGATGAAGTGGATTCTTTGCTGCTGGATCGAGGAGTGCAGCTCACTTACCTATCAAGTGACATGATAAGCCTTCAGCACCTCAACACAATTTTGGCAATGATCTGGAGTGTGGTGAACCAACACGGTTTGGTTGCTACAGAGAACAATGTATTTATTCGAGGCCCACCTGTGCCCTTTTACAAAGGCATATTTGATTGTCTAAGTGGAGATGATTTGGGCCTAGAAGAACCAATTGACATTTTGGAAATTGCCGAAGAGAATGGCCTTGTTCCATCTGGCTTTTCAGAGGAGGTAGGAGCCAGTGACAAAGACAAGTTAACAGAAAAGCTCAAAACCATAACTCAGAGCACCATATTGGAATTTTTCCGTGTCTTGGAAGATTACGTTCCCTATCACTTTTCAACATATACTCAAGATGCAGATGGCATACTTCAACTGACTACTGATGACAGCACTCCAGGACTTCCTTTCCTGGTTCTGGACAATGGACTCTGTTGTTTGCTTTCAGATTCTGACCAGCAACTCTGGGAACCAGTTCGCAGTTACGTATTGGAACATCTTCAATTCACACCCTGTACAAACAACCCTGAGAAACATAGCATTCCAGGCTTTCTGCGTGACCTAGTAGAAACAAAAATGCAGACATGGGTAGAAAATGCATTTTTAGCAATTAAGCTGCAGCCAGAGAGGGAATATGTTGTCAAAGGTGACTGCATCCTGCCAGTGGACTTCAAATCTACTGGGATTATTGAACTCAACAAGAAATGGGGAGATGGCCTTCAGCAGTTTCTAGAAATGAAGCATCAGACAAAGATCAGTACCATGTCCACAATCACCAATTTCATCTCCAATGTCTCGTTCTTCAAGAAATATCAAAACGAGATCTATGGCACAACAGGGACTCTGGGCACCGATGCAGATATTGAGTTTCTGTCCAAACTCTACCCAAATCTCACCTCTTGCCGTATACCAACATTTAACAGAAGAAAGTTATTTGAGGTCCAAGGAGAGATGACAAAATCTTTAGAGGACTGGAGGAGAAAAATATGTGATACAGTCCAGGAACAGATCTCTCCCAGTTCCACAGGAAAAGGAAGAGCTGCACTAGTGATCTGTGAAAGCATTAGCCGAGCCATCGAAATTGAAAAGGCACTGAAACCTTATGTGCGTGGCCAGCTAAAGCTCTATATACGCAGTGACAATGACAATGCAAAAATTTTAGATGCAGAGTTGGCTCCTGGTGATGTGATTGTTGCCACTAATTTGGCTGGCAGAGGAACAGACATCAAAGTGTCTGGAGATGTCAATAACAGTGGAGGACTCTTTGTGGTTCTTACCTTCCTTTCTCAGAATGCAAGAGTGGAACTTCAGGCTTTTGGCCGCACCGCTCGAAAGGGAAAGCCTGGCTCGGCGCAGCTGATTGTGTGCACTAAGCATATGCCAGAATACCTCCGGGAAGCTAACACTCTTGGTGCAGTAAAAAGGATCAGAGATCAGGTAGCAAAGGCCCGGGTGTTGCACTACTTGGATGACGATATTCCAGAAATTTTCTTACGGGAGGAGTTATTTTCCCGCTACTGTGAAATCCTATTGTCTGTCTACAATGAGATTGAGGATGTGGATGATGAGAAAGCAACTGTAGCAGTTCTAAATGAATACTGGGGAGTATGGCTGCAGCTGAAATCCAAGCCAATACTGGAATTGAAGAGAGATGAGCTGTTTGCTGCTTTGGCTGCTGATATCGCCAAGGCCAAGCAGCAGTCCAAATCTAACGAGTCTCCATGTTCTAGCATCTATCAATATATCCGATTTGGAAACAAAGAACTCTATGATGAGAAATTTGAAGTTAGTGCCCGCTTGTTTGAAAGAAGCATGGCTCTTGATCCATCTTGGGCTGCCATTGCCTTCTATAGCCATGCCTACTGCACAATAAAGCTGTCAAAAGACAACTACTTAAATCGAGCACTGGAAGATTTGGAAAAAGCAAAGGACTCTCTGGCATATTTCAAAGAACAATGTGTGGTGACCTTGCAATTGGTCAAGCTAGCTAACAAGTCAAAAGAGAGTGAAGAAACCACCAGATTCCAGAATCACATTATGACAAGATGCCAAGTGCTAGATTTCTTTAATAAAAACATTGAAGAAGCTGTGCAGAAGCTGAAAGAAATCCAAGACCGGGGAAGGGATGCTGATGTTCAAGAAACTTCTGTTTTTGCACTCGTCCCAGATGCACAATCTGAAGTTCACCAAGAACTGTATGAGTTTTACAAACTGGGCCTGGTCAACATCTATACTGTAAAGGAGAGACCCCGTTTCTGTTGGGAAGGTCTGCTCATCTTCCTTTTGGGAGTCCTACAGCTTGTTGGAGGGATCATTCTTACGGCTGTCTCTTGTGGCACACTAGCCAATATTGGTATGGCATTGATTGGTGAAGGAATATCGGACTGCATCAGTGGTGCTGAAGCCATGATAACTGGAGAATTCAGCTGGGCATCGTGGGCCATTGAGAAAGCAATTTCTGTTGGCCTCTCCTTGATCAGCTTTGGAATCGGCAAGGTTATTGCCAAGGGTGCTAAAGCAACAATGACGGCAATCAAACACATTGGTAAGAATTTGAAAGCTTTGCCCAAAGTACTCGGCAAACAGATCAAGACTGGGCTTAAGCAAGCTCTAAAGGATAACATAAAGAATGTTCTTAAATATGCTGGCAAAGAGATTGCTGTTGAGCTTCTAGGTAAAGCAGAGGATAAAGCACTGGAAGCCATTGTCGAAGAGATTAAAAAAGCAGCCAAGGAAAATGCAACTCAAACAGTGCAGCAAAATATGAAACAAGAGCCATTAAAGCCTCTAGCTGACACGGTCGTTCTGTCCCACTTGAAGGATGGCATGCAAGTGAATGTGTTGCTGTCAGATACCATTAGTAAGGAGAAGATGAAGAAGATTTTTAAGGAAATGGCAGACTCTGTGCTGCAAACCAATAAAGAGGGTCTGGAATGGCAGGAAAAACTGCATTCTTCACTGTTCAAGGTTCTAGGTAATGCCTCTGAGGAGGCCAAAGGAAAGCTTAAAATTGCCCTGGGTATCATCCAAGCAACCTATATGAGTGCTTTGGCTGCAGATGCCATAGCTTCAGTCACCATTATGTGCCAAGACTTTAACAGCAAATATTGTGATGATCTTGACAAGATGATTAAAGAGAAATCCATGGCAGCAAAAGCAGAAAAAGTGGCAGTGACCACTAGTGAGCGTGAAAGTTTAGATGCTTTTAAACAGGAGTTGGCAGCTGAAGTTGCAGGATCATTAGTGGAGGTGCTTACTGTGGTTTTTCCAGCAGAAGTTCTCCAACCATCTTGTGAAATTTGCCCAAAATAAAGTAAATGGTAAAATTAACAAATATCTTGAAAGTAAGTTGAAAGTGGATGCTGATACTTTCATAAAGTCTAAAGAAGTGTCCACTGGCAATCCTATAGATTACAAGAAAGAGCTATCGCCCACTGCAGTAAATATGCAGAAGGCAGTAAAAGCATATGCTGCAGACATCCAAAATATCAAGAAAGTCGAAACCATAATCGACTTCCGTGTGTTAGCTGAGGTCACAGGAAAGAGGATTGTTGTCTTGGCTGCAGATAATAAAGGTGACATGAGGAAGATTCAAGCTTTGAATCCCAACCTGAAAACCATCACTGGCACCGTAAAAATAGTGTACCAACCCAAAAATGAGCAGTATCCCAATGGTCGCTATGATGTATACATTAAAGGGCAAGTTGTAACTGTACATGGTGAAGGAAAAGCCTTTACAGCAGTAGCCAGAGGGCTTGAACCTGAGGCTTCAGAAACCAAGGTAACTGAAAAGGCCACGGAATTGAAAGCACTGAGCTCCAAAACTCTCCTGGAAAATACTTCCGAGTGGGCTTTAGTCATTCAGCGTAAGAAATGGATAGATGAATTCCGAGGGGTAAGCATTAAACCTTAAAATTAGTACCATCGGTGTGACCTGAGCAGAGCTTGTCATGGCTTAAATTCCAGCAAAGCAGCTTCAACCACAATTTATCCAAGTCTGGAATCGCATTCAACAAGATGTTACTATAGTTTTGACTGGACATGCAGCAATTGAGTTGTGTGTGGGTGGGTGTTGTTTTTTTGTGTGTGTGTTTTTTTTTTTTTTTAAAATGGCCTGTTCCAATAGTTTTGGATTGATTTTTGCTTGTTTCTGGGCACAATTTTTACACTTGTCTTTTCTAGTCAGAGCAAAGTAAGAACCAGCTGTCAACATCTTGGACTTTCTCAACTGTTACATATGCCAAATATAGTAGGTTTGAAATCCAGATTTTGCAAATGACATTGTGCCTTTTGATTTGCCAGTTGCTGTACTTGTTACAAATGCTATCTGCTTTATCATGACTCTTGGTTTTTGATGTAAAATTGATAATAAACAAAATATATGAAGCAAATGATTGTTTTGAATCTTCTTTAAGAGCATCTGATGTTTAGCAATTGCTGAGTCAGGTAAACTATTTAGTTTCATCTCAACCGGGGGGAGGGAGTTTCCCACTTAGGTTTTTCAGGGTTGTGTGGATGCAGAAATCTGATCATTCCAAATCAGAGTTCCTTTCATTTGTAGTCCTAGGTTGGATGTTCATGGCCATGTAACATGAATGAGAAATTCTCTGATCAATTTGTGTGGGTTTGAGGTTTTTTGTGTGTGGTCACCCCCCTTTATACACATGGGCTCTGAACTTCTCTCCTTAAGTACCAGCAGCATGGCAAAAATGGAGGAGAGCTATAGCTGTGAGAAGTAATGGTCTCGATTTATTGTTAGCTTCTTTCCTCTTCTGTTGCTTGGCACAGCCATACTAGAAATAGCTATGAAAATGTCAAGCTAGCCATTTATTTGAGGTGGGATTTTTAAAAATGTAAATAAGATTAAATGATGCTATAAAGGGATGCTCAAGTGTCCTGGGATGTTCTTCTGACTTTCTTTTGGTATCAAAGCCAATTTTTTGCCAAATTTACACAACCCTGCCAGCCTGTAACTTTAATACAGGACAGGATGGTTAAGTTTTCTAACAGGCTCTATTGTAGGATTAAAGTTGGACAGTTTAACATCTGTGGCAGAGCAACGGGCACTAAGCAAACTCCTGTCAATCATGAAGAATCCACTGCATCCACTGAACAGTGTCATCTCCAGGCAGAGGAGTAGCTTCAGTGACAGACTTTTGTCACTGTCCTGTTCCACTGACAGACTGAGGAGATCGTTCCTCCCCCACACTATGCGACTCTTCAATTCCACCCGGGGGAGTAAATGCGAACATTAATTTTATTTTAATTCTTTTCATTTTTATTACTATTTAATTTAATATTGTTTCTTTGTATCAGTATACTGCTGCTGGATTATGTGAATTTCCCCTTGGGATTAATAAAGTTATCTATCTATCATATCCAAACACCTTTCTTTAAATATCACAACCCAAACAAGATTTGTGAAACCAGGTGATATCGACAATCTTGAGGCATTAAGTTTGAAATTTCACATGAGTGAAGCTGTAGGCTGTGGTACTTGCATTTTATTGAAATGGATTGGGGAATTGTAAAGAGTTGTAATCCAACATCCAATTAAAGCTCAGGATGTGAAACCAGAATGTAGTGGGTGGCGTGTGGGTTTTTTTTTTTTTTTCCCCCCAAACCATAGTTTCAGAGTATAACTTCATGCAAAGGTTAACCACCACCGAAAAAATAAAGCAAGGGGAAAAAACCCTGGATTACCAAATTTGGATATGCAGGACGTGCATAAGGCATGCAATAATATGCATTGAACACTCCTGATCACGCTCTCCAGAAATTGGGGAGTCCTACAAATCATTGTCAACAAGGATTGTAACAGAATGCCATTGTGAGATGACTTGGTTCACTTTTAAAATATTACCACTAAATTTCTTGGTTAATAAAACCTAAATGTTTCAGGTTCTTTATAAAGACCTATGAATAGTTAATTAAAAACCTGATCATGGCAGTGGCCTCTTCTTCCAATTCGAACCTGATGTGTGGTGACCAGGATGGTCTTCTGCTGTTGTAGTCTGTCTGCTTCAAGCTAAACCTCTTTCATTCAGAGATGCTTCTGGATAGTACTATTGTAAAGAGTTGCTATCTGAGCATTTCTGACTTTCCTGTTCTCTTGAACAAGTCTGGCCATTCTCCTCTAATCTCTCTCATTAGTGAGTGTATTATTTATTTTATTTTATTTTTTTTTTCTTTCCTCTCCACTACCAGATCTGTAGGACCTGGTTGTCCTTGGGTATTGTACAGTAAAGTTTGTACTCTGGGATCTAATACAGTAACGGAGGCTCCCAGTATCTCAGTGCTTTTTTTATTTTTAGATATATATATATATATATATATATATATATATATATATAGATATATAGATATATATAGATAGATAGATAGATATAGATATATATATAGATAGATATATATAGATATAGATATATATATAGATATATATATATATATATATAAATATCTATATATATATATATATATATATATAGATATATATCTATATATATATATATCTATATATATATCTATATATCTATATATATATCTGTATATATATATATATATCTATATATATCTATATATATCTATATATCTATATATCTATATATCTATATATATATATCTATATCTATATATATATATATATATATATATATTGTGGCAGTAGGGGCAGTAGTGCACCCTCGAACCCTCAGGTACAACTCCGAGACCAGGTAATAGTCCAAGAATCTTTTATTTTCTTCCAGTGCACCAAGCACCTACCACACTCCTCACAAATCTCTTTATAACACGCACAATAACCTCTCCTCCTCGCCCAGACACTTTGCTCCTCTCCCACCCAGCACAGCTCAGTGTCTGGACTGAGGCACCGTCCTTTTATAGGCCCCGACCCGGAGGTGTTCCTGTCCCAGCAGTCTATTATTCCTTCCGGTCAGGGCAATCAGTCTATTACTTCAACCCGGGAGCACGCCATACCTTCCTGTCACGTGACCGTGACGTACTCCAGGGTCATAAGGCACAACAGAGCCCATAAGTCCCCCCACAGCGACTCCTGGTGGCGCCCAAGGTATCCAGCAGGGCTGTGTATAAACACCACAGAGTCCATAAGGCCCTGCTGGACCTCGGGCACGATCCCGCTGTCGGGAGAGCTCCTCCTGTCGGCCTGGGGTGCGGACCGCCTCGAAGCCGGCAGTCTTCCACAGTTCCCCCTTAGTGACGACTTCTGGGGCGGAGCGTCCGGCCCCGAGAGGGACGTCCTCCTCCAGGAGGACGCGTCATCCGGGCCTTGAATGCGTTGTCCCTGTCCTCGAGCGAACCTTGGAGGGACGGTGTACTTCCTGTCTCCCCGGGGACAATAGCGCCTCTCGTGGCCCGGTCGCCGGCAATTATAGCACCGACGGAGTCCTCCTCCAGGCTGTTCCCCTCTGCGGGACCAAAAACATCTCGGGAACTCCGTCAGCGTCGTCTCCGCCCCTTCACCTGCCAGGGAAGTCATCATGGCCGCCTGGCGGCCCTCAAGCCTTCCTTCCATCCTGTTGGGAGACCCACCATTCCTTTTGGGGATCTCCGCTTAATGTGGGCTTGCGCTCAGCCTGAGGCCCTCCATGGGAAGAGGAGAGCCTCTGTGCTGTCTGCACACCCGTTACCTTCCGCTTACTGGGAGTCGGCGTCTTTTGCACCGTCCCGCACCGGTGCACAACACCACCCGCTGCCAAGGAAGCGGCAACAGTGCGTGCTATCCCGCTCTACAGGGCCATGGGAAAGAAAACGGGAAAAAAGAAGGTCAGTCCCAGCCGCCTGCAGGGCATGACGGACGCCGCGATGTCCTGGACCCTCCTGACCGGGAGCGAGGAAGACAAAGCGCTGATACGGGCCAAACAAGCCCGGCCGCGGGACCGGGACACGGACAAATGCCGAGTGCATCGTACTCCTTAGACGGTCCGGGGGTGCCGCATTCCGTTACGGAGGCGGCTGCAGGTAAACCGCCCGACGTCCCGTCTTTGTTTTTATCCTGTTTTGCAGACGTCCGCCGGGAGGATTGCAGCGGCGTCTTGATGACGGCCTCATGCCTCGGCAAAAGGGCCGCGGCTCCCAGAAGGCAAGTCGCGGTGAAAGGCGGCTAGAGACAGCCGCGGTTGGCGACAACAGACTGGTCACCCGCGGGGGATGTCGGGACGGTGGAGGAAACCCGGAGTCCGCCGACGAGGCGGTCGCCCCTAACGGGTCCGAGCCTCCTCGAAGGGAGGGAAGGCGGCGGCGCCCAAACAAAAAGCCACCGACAAAGAGGGACGGGTTGTGGCTGACGAGTCTGCCGCGTAAAGGAGAAGGCAGATCGCAGCCGGCTTGTAGTAGCCAGCCGTCCCTCTGAGGACTCCAACTCCCAGGAGCCTTTGCGCGACCCAGCGGAACGCGTGCCTGGAGGCGACGTGCTCATTGGTTCCCGGCCGGAAGGTAAGCACAACGCGGAAGCGAAAATGCAGCCGGCCGTAATAACTAACTGTTTGGACTTACGGGTCTCGAGAAATACCTCGAGCCCCTGCACCGTTTCTTGCAGGGTGTCGAAGACCTAAAGGAACGAGTGGAGGAACTAGGAGCGACGGCAGCAGCACCTGTAAAGGCGCTGAAGGATTTCGTGCAGCGCGCCGGAAGCTCCGGAGATGATCGATGCGGGAGTACAGGTGAGTCCCTCCCGTGTCGTAGAGAGTAAGGGGACACTTACGATCGGGCGATCGGGCACCGCGGAGAATGAGTAGCGCGTGCCAAAGCACTGTGTGCCCGACAAGAGACTGGGGTACGATGACCGAATGGTCGGGGACTGGAGCAAACAGCCCGGGGCATGCGCGTGGCGTGGCTTTCCGGGGCAGTACGGCTCACCAGGACCCGACCGGTCTTAAGTGCGGGGTAGCGCCGGTGGTAGGAGTGCCGGGGATGCGCCGCCGTGCGGTGCAGCTGAATAGTGCTGTTCATCGGTGCGGGACGGTGCAAATGACGCCGACTCCCAGTAAGCGGAAGGTAGCGGGTGTGCAGACAGCACCTCCGTGAAGAAATGGGGAATCGACCGAGGGTTGTCTGCCCACACAAAATTTATTTTTTATGCAGGTCCTCTGCCAACAGACGGCCAGAGAATCCTGCCGACTACGCCAGTGTGGCAGTAGGGGGCAGTAGTGCACCCTCGAACCCTCAGGTACAACTCCGGAGACCAGGTAATAGTCCAAGAATCTTTTATTTTCTTCCAGTGCACCAAGCACCTACCACACTCCTCACAAATCTCTTTATAACACGCACAATAACCTCTCCTCCTCGCCCAGACACTTTGCTCCTCTCCCACCCAGCACAGCTCAGTGTCTGGACTGAGGCACCGTCCTTTTATAGGCCCCGACCCGGAGGTGTTCCTGTCCCAGCAGTCTATTATTCCTTCCGGGTCAGGGCAATCAGTCTATTACTTCAACCCGGTAGCACGCCATACCTTCCTGTCACGTGACCGTGACGTACTCCCGGTCATAAGGCACAACAGAGCCCATAAGTCCCCCACAGCGACTCCTGGTGGCGCCCAAGGTATCCAGCAGGGCTGTGCATAAACACCACAGAGTCCATAAGGCCCTGCTGGACCTCGGGCACGATCCCGCTGTCGGGAGAGCTCCTCCTGTCGGCCTGGGGGTGCGGACCGGCCTCGGAAGCCGGCAGTCTTCCACAATATCTATATATATATATCTATATCTATATATATATATATATATATATATATATATATATATAATATATATATATATCTCTATCTATCTCGCCATGAGCAGGGAAAAAAGTTGAAGGTAGAGCAATGGCACCAACGCCCACAGCAAGACGTTAAGAAGAGAAACAAAACAGAAGAGGAATAGTAACCGTTCTTAATTTTTGTAGATTTCAATATGCAAATGTTTAACTAAAGATGCATTACACACAGCTAATCAGCAGCTCAAATTGTAGTATGCAATGCTCAAAGTAGTGAGTCTACTATATCCTGAATTCAAAAAGTGAGACCAAAGGGGCATCCCTTATATCTGCAGACCAGCTCTTGGGACACTGGGCATAAATGCTTGACCTCCCTGTATTGTTAATCCTTGGAATCTTTAGCAGACCAGCATCTTGAAATATTATTGTGTAGTCCAGTTTCTTAGTAATGGAAAGTTCAGAAAGCTGAACTTGGCCATCAGGAATAGTAAAGGGGAATTAAAAGATACAGACAATGAAATAGCAGATGCCCTAAACTTACATTTTTCTGAGGTGTTTACAAGTGAGCAAGTGGATAACCTGCCAGAGGTAAACGCAACTACTAAGGAGGTACTGAGGGATTTGGAAATTGTAGAGTGAGAAGTTCTGCTCAGATTAAATAAGATGAAATCAAACAAATCACCAGGCCCAGATAATATTTATCCTCATGTTCTTAAGGAGGCTAGTGAGTACATATATAAACCCCTAAAAGTCACTGTGCACTGGAGAGATTCCAAAGGACTGGAAAATGGCAAATATCATCCCATTATATAAAAAGGGTGACAGGGCAGATCCAAGCAACTATAGGCCAGTAAGCTTAACAAGCATCACAGGAAAATTAATGGAAGGAATTATTAAGGATAAGATTGAGCAACACATGACAAGGACAGGAGTTATTCTGAACAGTCAGCATGGGTTCAGAAGAGGGAGGTCGTGTTTTACTAACATGTTGGAATTCTATGAGGAGGCAACAAAAGGATACGATCAAAGTGGAGCTTATGATATTATTTATCTGGACTTTCAGAAAGCATTTGATAAGGTGCCACATGAGAGGTTGGGCATCAAGTTAAAAGAAGTGGGAGTTCAGGGTGATGTTTTTAGATGGGTGCAGAATTGGCTCAGACACAGGAAGCAGAGGGTGATGGTGCGAGGAACCTCATCAGAACTGGCCGATGTTAAGAGTGGTGTTCCACAGGGGTCAGTGCTAAGGCCGCTGCTATTTTTAATATATATAAATGATTTAGATAGGAATATAAGTAACAAGCTGGTTAAGTTTGCAGATGATAGGTGGATTAGCAGATAATTTGGAATCCGTTATATCATTACAGAAGGACTTGGATAGCATACAGGCTTGGGCAGATTTGTGGCAGATGAAATTTAATGTCAGTAAATGTAAAGTATTACACATAGGAAGTAAAAATATTAGGTTTGAATACACAATGGGCGGTCGGAAAATCGAGAGTACACCTTATGAGAAGGATTTAGGAGTCATAGTGGACTCCAAGCTATCAACTTCCAAACAGTGTTCAGAAGCCATTAAGAAGGCTAACAGAATGTTCGGTTATATAGCGCCTTGATGTGTGGAGTACAAGTCCAAGGAGGTTATGCTCAACCTTTATAATGCACTGGTGAGGTGTCATCTTGAGTACTGTGTGCAGTTTTGGTCTCCAGGCTACAAAAAGGACATAGCAGCACTAGAAAAGGTCCAGAGAAGAGTGACTAGGCTGATTCCAGGTCTACAGGGGTTGAATTATGAGGAAAGATTAAAAGAGCTGAACCTTTACAGTTTAAGCAAAAGAAGATTAAGAGGTGACATGATTGAAGTGTTTAAAATTATGAAGGGAATTAGTACAGTGGATCGAGACTTGTATTTTAAAATGAGCTCATCAAGAACACGGGAACACAGTTGGAAACTTGTTAAGGGTAAATTTCGCACAAACATTAGGAAGTTTTTCTTTACACAAAGAATGATAGACACTTGGAATAAGCTACCAAGTAGTGTGGTAGACAGTAAGACGTTAGGGACTTTCAAAACTCGACTTGATGTTTTCTTGGAGGAAACAAGGGATAGGACTGGCGAGCTTTGTTGGGCTGAATGGCCTGTTCTCGTCTAGATTGTTCTAATTCTAATCACCTTTTAAGACCTTATAAGTAACAAACAGGATTTTGAAATTTACTTTAAGCGTAACTGGAAGTCAGTGTAAAGACTTAAGAACTGGAGTTATGTGATCATATTTTCAAGTTCTTGAAATAATTCCTGCAGCAGCATTTTGAATAAACTGGAAGCTGCATATAGAAAGATTTAAACAGCCTGTGAATAACACATTGCAGTAACCAATCATTCTAAAATATATGGGGTGTTATTTTTTTCAGTATCTTGCCTATCTATAAACCTTAATTTGCATAGTTTTTCAACAAGCTTTAAAAACAAGTTTTAGATTTTTTTTAAATGTGTGTTTTAAAACATATTAGTGTCAAAGATAACGCCTACATTGTAAGCTAGCTCAGTAACATTAAAGTTTATATCAATTGAGTTAAAAAGTGACAATGTCATTGGAATCTCCACCACTCTCCCAGTAAATGTTTTTTTCTGTATTTAGAGACAAGTAGGGATCCTAAAAACAACTCTCAAAAGATCTGAAAACAAAGATTGTTCAGTATCCTGGTTTAGGGGAAGGCTCCAAAAAAGCTATCTCAGAGGTTTAAACTGTCAGTTTCAACTGTAAGGAATGAAATCAGGAAATGGAAGGCCACAGGCACAGTTGCTGTTAAACCCAGCAGGTCTGGTAGGCCAAGAAAAATACAGGAGCAGCATATGCGCAGGATTGTGAGATGGTTACAGACAACCCACAGATCACCTCCAAAGACCTGCAAGAAGATTCTTGCTGCAAATGGTGTATCTGTACGTCGTTCTACAATTCGGCACAATTTGCACAAAGAACATCTGTATAGCAGGGTGATGAGAAAGAAGCCCTTTCTGCACTCACACCACAAACCGAGTCGCTTGTTGTATACAAATGCTCATTTAGACAAGCCAGATTCATTTTGGAACAAAGTGCTTTGGACTGATGAGACAAAAATTGAGTTATTTGGTCATAACAAAAAGCGCTTTGCATGGCAGAAGAAGAACATTGCATTCCAAGAAAAACGCCACCTACCTACTATCAAATTTGGTGGAGGTTCCATCATGCTGTGGGGCTGTGTGGCTAGTTCAGGGACTGGGGCCCTTGTTAAAGTCGAGGGTCAGATGAATTCAACCCAATATCAACACATTCTTCAGGATAATGTTCAAGTACCACTCACAAAGTTGAAGTTACGCAGAGGTTGGATATTCCAACAAGACAATGACCCAAAATCTACAAAGGTATTCATGCAGAGGAAGAAGTACAATGTTCTGGAATGGCCGTCACAGTCCCCTGACTTGAATATCATCGAAAATCTATGGGATGATTTGAAGCAGGCTGTCCATTCTCGGCAACCATCAAATTTAACTGAACTGGAGAGATTTTGTATGGAAGAATGGTCAAAAATAACTCCATCCAGACACTCATCAAAGGCTATAGGAGCCGTCTAGAGGCTGTTATATTTGCAAAAGGAGGCTCAACTAAGTATTGATGTAATATCTCTGTTCGGGTGCCCAAATGTATGCACCTGTCTAATTTTGTTATGAAACATGTTGCATAATTTCTGTTAATCCAATAAATTTAATGTTACTGCTGAAATACTACTGTTTCCATAAGGCATGTCATATATTAAAAGGAAGCTGCTACTTTGAAAGCTCAGTCAATGATAAACAAAAATGCAAAGAATTAAGAGGGGCTCCCAAACTTTTTCATATGACTGTATATTGTAAAATCCAGCATCTGTATGTCTGCCCTCTTTTCACGAGAGAACTACTTAATGGATTTAGGTAATTTTTTTTCCCTCTAATTTGCTTGAACATTCCAGTTGAATTTGTGACTTCTATCATTGCACTTAAGATCATAGTTTGCTTACAGGGGCAATTCATTCTTGCTGACCTGGGATCCCTTGAGCTGGGATTTCCAAAACCTCCTTCAAAGTTGCATTAAAATTTGATGTTAGTGGATTTTAAATTGTTATTAACAATTATGCTTCAGTTATACAACATATCTATGAATTGCGATGCAGAGCTACAACGTAGATGTGGCACTGTCTTTGTTTTAAGTGTATTGTTAAGGACAAATCAAACCTAATTAAGTACATGAATATCTTCATTTATCCATCCATCTATTATCCAACCCGCTATATCCTAACTACAGGGTCATAGGGGTCTGTTGGAGCCAATCCCAGCCAACACAGGGCACTAGGCAGGAAACAAATCCCGGGCAGGGTGCAAGCCCACCGCAGATATCTTCATTTAGTGAAGCAATAATTACATTTTCAATCTCAACTCTATAAGAAATAATTAAATTTAAGGTGTGGTTATGATTGAGCTAGCCATTGGCGATTTGGCAAAATCCATGACTTTAACAAACAAGTAAAACATTTCAAGTCAAGTGATTTTATTTATATAGTACATTTAATAAATACAGAAATTGTGATAAAGTGCTATACAGCAGACCAAAATATAAAAGTCTACAGATGCATGAAATATACTAATGGAAAAGAGGATAAAACCAATATGCAGCACATTGAGAAAAAAAAATGAACAAAATACCAATCTAAATAAATAGTAAAGAATAAATATAAATAACCAGTAAACACAAGCCAAGCCAAGATCTAAGATCCATCAGAATCAAAAGCCAATGAATAAAAATAAGTCCTCATCAGGATTTTAAAGTGTTCATATAGATTGGGATAATCTTACTTGTTGGGGAATTGCATCCCACAGCCTGAGTGTGGCAACATCAAAAGAATGATCATTTCTGGACTTTAGATGTGACCGTGGAATAAAAGGCAATTGTTGCTTTGATGACTAAGAAGATACCTAGGGAGAGTGTAAGACTGTAGACGATCTGAGATGTACTGTGGAGCCAGACCACGTAGGGTTTTAAAAACCAAATACCAAAACTTTCAGCTGGATTCTAAATTTTACTGATAGTGTTGTGTGGCTAGCAATTGGAAAATATGTTTCTTTTTATTTGTCCATGTTAAAAGCCTAACCAGAGCATTTAAAACAAGACAGTGACACTGTATGGAAGTTCATGGCACTCCCAGGTACAGAAAACTACAAAAGTCCAGTCCAGATGTGATAAATGCATCCTTGACTGTTTCGAGGTCCCTAAGTAAGGGACATGATTTGGAAAAAGCTCAACTGTACATATTTGTCAAATTTCAATGAACTGTCAGTCTGGTCATTTCATCAGTGATCTTTCTGTGGTCATCAAGCATTTCGAGACTTTCATCATCATACACTCTCCTCCAGGTGCCCCGACCATGTTTGATCAGGCCCCAGCCTTTGTCCAGACAGCTAGCTACTCTGACCCCATGCCTCTCCTCTCTGGAGCCATATCCATCTTGAGGCTCTCTCTGTCTCTTCAATGGTACTTCAGATGGCTCTCCTCTTACTCTCTCCTATGATGCCCGAACTGCTAAAGGCTTTGACCAAAGAACGGGCCGCAAATGGCCTGCACCCAACCTCCACTGGGAGACACTTAGCTCTCAATCCTGACTGCTTATAGATGCTGACCAATTCCGCATACTTGGAGAGCTTCCTTTCGAAGGCTTCATCCATACTATCATCCTATGGAACTGTTAGTTCCAGAAGAATAACTTGCTTGGTGGATTCAGTGACCAGGACAATGTCTGCTTACAGTGTGGTGGTTGCAATGTGGCCGTCCAAGGTCCACCAGTAACTGCCCGTCTCTTGTTGATGCCAGGATGCCTGCCAAAGATGATCTTTTGGTGGGATTTGGCTGCTTTCCAGCTCTTACAAAGGTGATGGTCTTCTTGGGGTGGTTGACACTGCTTTTCAAATCCTGTGCTGATTGCTTTAGCGATGGTCTTCAGGACCTGATCCTGCCTCCATTGATGTTTTCCCTCTCCAAGTGCCCTTGTACAACTGCTGAGTAGAAAAGTAAGAGTAAAACCACATTGTATCCATTGTTGATTGTGGGCAAAAATCCAGGAGTCCTGATTCAGCACTGTGCTGAGGCCTTAAACCTGGAACTTATGCATGATACTGTTACACTGGAGATAACTAAGCTAAGAAAAAATGACTTTTTCAGGACCTTTGAAAGAAATGAAATATTACAAAATGGTTTGTAGTTACCTGGAAATGTCTCATTTAGCAATGGCGGAAACACTGTACGTTTTAAACAAGAATTAAAAATACTATTTACTAATGAGGAATTTATTATACCCAATATAATGAAGCCAATGGTTGTTGGGACTTTTTTTAAAAATGTGAGTAGGCACAATATAAAGGGAGCATGGTGATGACTTCATTTGAGAAACTATCTTACAGCTGAAAAAGAGACACAGACTCAAACTGAAGAAAGGGAAAATGATAACAGAGGTAACAGAAAAACTGAATGGCAGTGGGAATACAGGTCAAGATTTTATTAATTTTGTCAGTGAAGAATTTTGAAAAATGCAGATGTTTCAGTGGTAATAACCGCACTAAGGCCTGTAGTAGATGGACTAAACAGTGTATTGATTGAAAAGAATTTTAGGCTTATAAGAATTTTTATCAATTATAACCAATGAAGGGAAGGGCAAAATTCCAGGAGTTTAGCCCAGTATTCTAATCCAGTTTCGTTGTACTACTAATCCAGTAAAACATAAAATAAGAGTAATAAAAACTGAGAGCAGCAGAAGCAGCCATTCACTGCAGCATACAATCAACCGGAAGAAGTGGCTAAGTAATTGCTAAAAATGTCAGCTTCCATATTAATGGGTATATTTAAAAGAAATATTAACACCACATGATCATAAATAATCCCAAAATTAGATAAAAAACTGCCAAATAGTGTCATAAACAATGTACATAGCTTTGAGGTTCTGTAGACAAGCACTCCAACTGTGAATCAGCTTTAATCTCAAAGGATGCCAATTCAATTACATTTTTAGAAGCATTTTGCAGTTCCTCGCACAGAATTATCTATGAAGGAATGTATAATCATTTGGTGATGCCTCAACTAAGGGAATAGTGTTGAATTTACTAAGTCATGTTTTACTAAGAAGACACAAATCAAATTCTGCACTTCATAAAATATTACTTATCAAAGCAGCTTTACTTCCAAGAGAGTAAATGTTTAGCAAGCAGCATTTAAACTGTAAAGACATTTCTGAACTGGTGTTGTATTTTTTGTTTTAATTTGACTTCCATCCATCCATTTTCCAACCCACTGAATCCGAACACAGGGTCACGGGGGTCTGCTGGAGCCAATCCCAGCCAACACTGGGCACAAGGCAATCCCAGGCAGGGTGCCTACCCACCACAGGACACACGCACAACCCCCAGGGCCAATTTAGAATCGCCAATCCACCTAACCTGCATGTCTTTGGACTGCAGGAGGAAACCAGAGCGCCCAGAGGAAACCCACACAGACACAGGGAGAACATGAAAACTCCACGCAGGGAGGACCCGGGAAGCGAACCTGGGTCTCCTAACTGTGAGGCAGCAGCGCTACCACTGCACCACCGTGCCGCCCTACAGATAAATTGTTATTTAAAATAATGTATACTGTTAATAATTTAACATGTGGGAGCACGGTGGCACAGCGGTAGCGGTGAGCTTGCGCCCCATCCAGGAATTGTTCCTGCCTTGTGCTCTATGCTTGCTGTGACTGGCACAAACCAGGATCGATGGATGGAATAATTAAACATATATACCAAGATTTTTCAATGTTCCTTAAAAGTATGGAAGAATTTGTGTTCTGAATTTACATCTGGTTTTACATTTATTACAGATGCTTATTGTGTGGAGATTGGTTACATGGAGAAAGAAAATGGAAGGACAGGAATTGGGGGTTGGTACGTTTGACAGACACAATACTGCTGCAATAAATAATTCCATCCAGGGTCACATGCGTCACAGCAAGCATCTTATGGGTGGCAAGCACAATCTGTGAATGGGACGCCAGCTCATCGCTACCACTGCGCCACCATGCCCCCACATGTTTAATACATGCTTTAATGCATTTTATCATGAAAATGATATCAAGTATACATCTTAGTATTCTAAAATGTTCAGAGAGCTGTAACATCATGAATGTAATGTATTCCTCGTGGTGATTACTGCCTTCACGCACCTGTCAGCATAAGAGGAAACCCATTTAAGAAGCACATAGCAATTAAAGACTAGATTGGGAAACACATGGAATACAAAGAATTTAACATGCTTCTTTAGTTACAATGGGATTTGAGAAACTCTAGTAAATTTTAAAATGAAGTTTACAACTTTCTACTTTAATGACAAAATAAAGTACGGTGTTAAAGTGGAGATTTCAGGATTAAAGTTGACATTTCAACTTTAATCTCGATATAGACCTTTTTTCTTCACTGTGTCGCTATGTTTTTTTTCTTCTCTGTGGCCCTAATACGCTTCCATATGACACTCAGATACTATTTCTTATTTCTTTCTAATTTTGAGCACTATACCACTTTCTGAACTTGAACTTTTGAGTAGAAATCCATCAATTTACTTTTATTGCTCATACCACTCACTGCCTAAGCCAACAAAGTGTATGTGTTTACCTGCCTCCACTTCAGTGAGTAGGACATCCACTTTGTATTTGTTGAAGTTCTTCAGTTTTAAACATTATTTTACCATTCTGTTTTAACAAAACACTGATTCAAAGGGGCTCTTTACGTTTATTTGCATATTCAAATATGCAAAATTCTGGGAGGAGTCAGAGTGAGGTTTGTAGGCACTTGCATGTGTGTAAAAGTTCACGTTGGGATTTATAAAGGGGAAATGCATGGAACTTTGTTTACACACAGTTTTATGCATCTGGATTTTTTTTGTTCATACACACATTTTTGTTTTTGTCCGTACACCATGTTTTAGTGTGAATACATGAGGCCTATGAAGCTCATCTTTAATATCTCAGATTGCTGCAAAGTCACATCGTTAGTTCCAACATGCAACAATATTTTAGATATTTCATCATCAAGCAATTTATCATGAATGTCAAATTTGTTTGCCCTGGCAAGCATTTAGTTTTAACCGCTGGTTTAGCATGGTTTTGGATTCTAACATTTTGCTGTTTTAAACTTGGAGTTACAAAGCGCAAAGTGGGTCCTGCAATTCTCCAAAAGCCAACTGGTGGGGATATTTATCCTCAAACTACAGCTAGATATAAGGACAAACAGACAATTTATTTTCACAAAAGTAAGCTCCATGGGGCACAAAAGGAAAAAAGTTATTGCATATAACAATAAAGGCAATCCAATGTGTACAAAGTCCCAATACAAAATCCAAGGCATTGTCCAAAAGCACAGCAAAATGGAAAAAATCGCAATAAGTCCAAGGCACAAAAAATCTTAAGAGAGACTTACCACTCCTTAGTGAATTCGAATGAACCATAAGGTACTGTAGGATACCCTCTTCCCCACTTCTTGGGAAACACAAAGAACATAACACAGTGACATAAATAAACACCTAAACTGTACATACTAAAGAACACAACGTACCCTTGGCAGAGAACAAATTGAACTTTACATTTTGCTCTGAATTCATCTTTATTGCTGTGTCTGCAGTCAGTGACTTAGGTGCCTGCTGAGTCCAGCTGGTTCACTGGGAGACCCTCCTGTTCAAGCTTTAAATACACACTTGGCAATCAACTCCATGTAGTTTATTTCTTCTCCTATCAGATTATTCTGGGTTTTGTTCAAGCTGTGATTTTTCATTACTGATGGTTTTGATTTCTTTTCTGCTCCAGGTAAGTTTTCAGCTGTTCTCTGCTGCTGTAAAACAGTTTCTGCATGTACTTCCTAGTCTACTACTGCCATATGTCACATTCTCCAGAGCCACCAAACATGACATGAAAATATTATTTAGGGCTGACAAATATTATGCCTGTGTAGCTAAAGGTATTTCTTCACAGCCAAGTCACAGACACACCACGTGTTCAGTCTAATGTCTAAAATAACAAATGCTGATGCCAATAATGGCCAAATGCTTCAAATGAGAAATTTGATTTTTATTATTGATAGAGTCTGCTATTGTCTGTAATTAACTGACATGAACTTTTGATGTGTACTTGAGGCTTTGGACCTTAGCCAATAGTAACTGACCACACAGGTTACTCCAATTGCTGACCTTTATAAAACACTGAGAATGTATGAAATTAACATAATTTTTTGAGAAAAGTTTTATATACTTCTCAGAGTGTTAAAATCACTCCTAATCCATTAACAGTGATATTTTGTGTACTACTGGATGACATTAAAGCACATTGGAATAAATGGATTGTAGCCTACACCAAACTACTAGCATGCAGACTTACCTTCCTCAACTGGAAGAATCCCATCAAACCTTCTATAAGTCAATAGGTATGTAATGTTCCATATTATCTCAAATTAGAAAAAAATCAAATTCTTTCTTGGTGGATATGTCCAAAACATTTTTAAAACATGGAAAGAATTTGTTAATATTATTTTAGAAGAAACACATTTAGCCTGCGATTGTCTCTCTCATGTTATTAATTGTTTATTTATTCATTAAGAAAAATAAGAATGTTTTTTTTTCTTTCTCTTTTTTTCTGTTTCTGTCTCTCTTCTTTTTCTCTATCTCATGGGTGGAGCCTGAATTTTGTTTTGTTGTGCTTTCTTTGTTGTTGTTGTTTTTTCCTTTGTATTTAAATAGTTGTATATGTAAAGTTATTATTATTTGTTTGAGTAGCATGCCAAAGTAATGTTCTGTTTTTTAAAAATAAAATTTAAAACACTTCTTTATTTGTAAGGTAAAAATGATTTATTTTATGACTCTGCAACTTTCTTGAGTAAACAAGCAATGTTTTAAAACTGACTTAATTAAGAGCCAACCTAAGGAAATACCTGTCTAATACAAAAATATCTATAAAATGGAAAGAGGTTATTATTTGACTGTGAAGACTCATAGAGCAGGCAGTAGCCTTCAGACGTCATTTTGAAGTTACTTCCAACATCAGCAGTGTATTATAAACTTCAAGGCTATCTTAAACAGTCTGGTATCCAAAGCAGCTTTTGCGCTCCCTGTTCTCAGCTCGGAACTATTGCCTCCTATGAGACAGCATTGCTAGTAACGACCTGCATGGAGGAGTTGTACTGCCACCATCAGTTTTCTACGGCTCATTACTGGTGCCTTCTGGTGCCTTCTGAGAATTTCCTATACAGACACCATCAATATGTATCTGACTTATAACTGTTTGATGTCTCCGTCTGCTGGTGAAGGAGCTCAAGGTGGCCCTGTTTGTCCCGTATCATACCATTATGGTGGCATCATTGACACTTGTAATTGTTTGCCACTATTGCATAAACATATACTAAATACATTCTTAATAATCTTCTACCGTATATTTGTGTCCAACATAAATGTTTATTTGGCTTTGGTGTAGTCATTTTTCTTTGTTATGTTTTATCAGATTGAGTATTTTAATGCATCATATCTTACTGCCACATAAAGGTATCTTTTTTAATACGGCTAAGTGTCTTCTTATTCCCCTTGTTAATTGTTTTTACACACTTTACTATCAATCCGTAGTTTCAACACATTGTCATCTGTAAACGTGATTTCTTGCTTTGTATAAGACTGTGAGAGAAACTGCCATGGACCGGCGTTCTGTCCTGTTATGGTTCCAGTCTTCTACACAATGCTTACTCGGATTGGCTTCAGCTTCCCCGCGGCCCTGCTCAGAATAGTTTGTTTGGAAAGTGGGTGGATGGATGGACTTTGTGACAGTACCAATTGATATGGTAAATCCATCCATTATTCCATTATCCAACCCGCTATATCCTAACTGCAGGGTCACGGGGGTCTGCTGGAGCCAATCCCAGCCAACACAGGGCGCAAGGCAGGAAACAAAACCCCGGGAAGGGCTCCAGCCCACCGCAGGATATGATAAATACTATTTTAAAATAGAATACCTGGTTTGACAATAAAAATAACTGCTATGAAATGAGTATCATGCCTGAAGAAGAAATACATTTCAACCAGAATATGAATCAATAAAATTTCAATTTTGTTGTAAAAAGTGTTGAAAAGGTTACACGGAGGAAGATTTTCTCAGAAAAAAAGAAAATTGTACTTTCACAAAGTCGCAGAATAAAAAGAGTAGTTAAAATAAGGCATTCAGTATCGTGGTGTTGATATTGTTTTGAAATATTTTTTTAATTCTTCCAGGCTTAACAAGTACACATACACGTGAAAGATGCCCAGGGTAACAAAAGCGATAGCCAGAGGCAAAAGAGTTGGTCACGGACAAGTTGAAACGAGACGGTCTTGGTTAACGAAAATAAACACGAGTCAGGTGGAGGAGGCATGGCGCTTAATCACTATAAATATACGCGAGCCACCGCTAGAAAGGTGTGCAAGCTTCTGCAGCCGTGAAAAGACGAACTTCGCCTTCATCAGTCTGGAGAGAAGCGCCCCAACTTTGGTAAGTTATACATCATTAAATGTAGGCTTTCCAAAGCTGATCAGGTTTGTTTCCTTTAGCCTTATAAGTGAATACATTCTGCCTATACATTACAAAGGTATACTGTACATTGAAATTTTGCTTTCGTTATTTTGTTAATATTCGGTGTCAGAAGTAAAAAATATTTTCTGCATCCTGCAACATTATTTCACAAACTAATTTTTATGTCAGTTATTTTTAATTGTTTCAATAATATAATTAATAAAATTTCAATATTTTGATTTAACATTTTTATTTTTATATTTTACTAAGATTAAAATCTATTTTTAAAGCAAAAGTATTCGATAATAATCAGGGTATAGCTGGAATTGAACACGGCGACGAGCTTAACAGTTCCCGCGTTTTCTCAGTGAGTGGGAGAGCACAGCCAAGAATTTCCGTTGGGTTTAGATAATGGCCAGTTAGGCAGAAGCTACAACTTGGTGCCAATACATCATCAGACCAAGCACGATGGATCTTGATAAATTGCTGCTAACATCCCATCATATGCTTCGTTTGATGAATCAATAAGCGAAAGCCCTATCAAAAGATGGAGGCTGTGTTTATGAGATTAATCTCTGAGGTTGAATTGAAAGAGGTAAAAGGACCTGACATTAAAAAAATTATTTCTGATGCAGAATCTAACGGGGCGATGATAACGACCTGGAACAAGTGGCAAAGATAGATAGATAGATAGATAGATAGATAGATAGATAGATAGATAGATAGATAGATAGATAGATACTTTATTAATCCCAAGGGGAAATTCACATAATCCAGCAGCAGTATACTGATACAAAGAAACAATATTAAATTAAATAATAATAAAAATGAAAAGAATTAAAATAAAATTAATGTTCGCATTTACTCCCCCGGGTGGAATTGAAGAGTCGCATTCTGAGTTTGTAGGTGATAATAAAAGTCCAAATTAAAATGAAAGTGTGAATTTATTAATGTTGATCAAATAATTGGGTTGCGACATGATTCTCAAAGTCCACTCTTCTGATTCACATTTGGAATTTTTCTGTGAAAATTTTTGGGGGCGGTGAGTGAAGAGCAGGGTAGAAGATTTCACCAGGATATCAAGGGCATGGAAACAAGGTACGCATGTAGGGACGCTGAGGTGTCGGTTTGATGGCGGACTACTGCTGGATGATTCAAAGGTGCCGGCTGCTTAAGAATGTTTTAGACCAAAAAAACTAAAGCATCAAGATCTGTAGAAGTTAAATGTAATGTAATTATTGTTGACTGTTGTTTTCTTTACAATTGTTTCATATTAAATTGTTTTAGAAGAATATGGCATACATGAGTAAATTGTGCAAATTGTTTCACTTTAATTATATTTCTTTGCAATTGTGTCCTAAAATATGACGTGATGAAATATTCCAATTATAGTCATATTGTGTACACGAATGCAAATGAAAATGACTATTCACAAGTAACACAATTTTAGGGGAGATTTTTTTTTTCAGACCTGTGTTATGGTTTTACTTAATTTGCATCTGCACTTCCTTAGTTCTCAGCAAAGTTTTGATAAACGCAGACCGTTTAGTATTTTACTGTCACTTTAATTAGGTTTTATATTCTGTAAGGTCCCATGTAGCAGCACTAACTTAAAACTGCAAATGCAATTCCTGGCGTGGGAAATCATGACGGCAGGTCAGTACTGTACCTCTTTACTATCTGTGATGTGTTAATTCGTCACGCCCAAAATGTATATCAAACTTATTCTCTTTTTGATAGAGAAGATTATGTCCAAGGACTGCTTAAAACACGAAAAATAGAGGAAAAAACAACGAATTGTGTTCATTCTGCCACTTTGATTCTTAAACAGACCTTAATAAATGTATTCAATTTAGACTTATAATTAACCGATTTTGTTTTGATCCGCCTGAAAACAGGAACGTTTAAAATCTGCTGACGGTAAGTGTTAACAATATTTATATGTTATTATAAAAAAAATACACTTGCATGAAAGCCAAAGGCTAGTAATAATGTCTTACACACATTTAATGTCACTAGGTGACTGTCTTTACCGAGCAAAAGAAAAATGAAGATGTTGTTTAGTCCTTCATAAAATGTAAGAGCTCACAAGTACATACACATCCACTCCATTAATTAAGTATATGACTGGGTGTGGCTATTAGATTCGACGCCAATCGTTTGCCATATACAATACAGAGTATACAATGGGAAAACAAAATATATGTGGGTGCCTTGCTACTAGAATATTTACACGCTCTGCCACTTCAGCACTGCAAGTTAGGCCCGTGACCTAAGGAGGGGAGGGTGGAGTCCCAGTACCCCGCAGCTCTGCTGGACAGCCAATTAGATTGCAAGTTTTTGTCACTTGATTAACTTGACTTCAGTCAGATAACTGTAAAGCTTATGACCATAACGTATCCGAGCTTACCGTTTAACATTTCAGAAGTATAATGTAAATCGACGACTTCCACGGAACTGAGAGCTGAGCTGGACTCTATCGGGGTTATAACTCTTTTAGGAATTGTAAACATCGTTAATATTCACCTGTTGTGATAATTTTGCATTAACGAACAGAGGGATAACATCAAGTCAACACCAGTTAGGAGTGCAGAAAATAAAAAGAAAGAAAAAACAAAGGCATGAAAAAGCAGCTCGCGCTGCACATGCGGGCGCGTTTGGAGCTTTAAATTTGTCAAACTTCCAGTAAGTCAGCCAAAGTTGATGCTGCAGTGCTGCAGGGGGCGGCAGTAGTCATGAGCTGGATGCGTAACGAATGTACGGCACTGACTGACCAGGTCCGTCGTGCTAGCAAATTGCACTGGGGACCAAATATAGCTGGTTCCGGCGGTTTAAAAGTTAAAAAGATATTATCTCATGTCACTATACCTAGCTGACCCAGTTGTAGATTATTTATTCTCACTATATAGACCTCAGGACATTTACACGTTGCTAAAGGTTGCTAATGTTAGTCGACATATTAAGTGCTCTGAGTATTGCTGCAATAAGCATATTTTTGCAAATTTCACCGACTCCAGAATTTCTTGCTTCAGTCACTGGATTGTGGTATCATACGAAAAGAGCAATAAACTCAGATTAATTTAAATTTCTCGTTAATTTTATTGGTAACTAAAATTACTTATTTAAGTAATGCCTCGATGCTATCTGTTGACATTGAATAGACAAAATGAAATTTAGATAAATTCATAAGTTTAAGTAAAACATTCACATGTTAATTATTTAAAGTATTCAGCTTCATTTTTTACCATTTTACAATATTAAATAAGTTTATTAAACACATTCAGTAACAGTATTTTTATTTTAGTGGCAGTAGCCTTTAATACGATTATTACTGTTGTCATTTGAAGTAGTAGTAGTATTTTGTTGTAGTACAAGGGACGTTCAAAAAGATTCTGCACTTTATATTTTCGTTGGAAACGGTGAAAGCGGGAGGAGTAGTAATTGGGCATTGAAAAGATACGACGCTGGTAACATTGCATCGCAAAAGAAGGTGACTATTTTGAAAAGTGATGTAATTTGTTTTTGAAATTCTCAATAAATACTGTTAAAAAAAACTAGTGTTACATTTTTTGTTTTTGATGTATCACATGTCACAAGTGATACTGTTCACTATATGAAATAACAAAGAGTAACAGCACATTGATATCCTGGATTATTATTATTAATAATAATCATCAACCCACCCAGTTACAGTTGCTTCTGCTGAGTAAGTTTTTCAAAACTTAAGCTCATCAAGACATACCTGAGGTGATCCATGGCACAATAATATATAAGCAACTTGGCTATCATCAGCATCAACTCAGACCTTGCAAAGAAGCTGTCATGTGATGACCTAATAAATGACCGCCTACAAAAAATGTAGACATGTAAAATGTTATAGTTGTTATGTTAGATTATCCACTAATGTCGCGGATTCAGGAAGGAGTGGATTAGGAAGTTTGGGGTGCCCAAGAAGAAAATTCCGTTTACGGTCCCAATTTGGCTTACGGCAGCACTACATATACTAGATTGTTCTTGTATTTGAAGAATCAGTTTCTCCTTAAACAACCATTACTAAAGAACTTGTACAGCACTTGGAGCTCCAGAGTCCTGACTTCAAATCATATACCCCTTAAGCAGTCTCTCTGAGTTTTGCATATCCCCTTGTTTACTCGATTTCCACTTCTGCTTGAGTTCAACAACCCAGGTTTCCTCCCCAAACACCAATGTATGCAGGTTAGATTTATGAAACCTATTCAGGCAGCTGGCGATTTATCCAGCATCACCCAGAGAGATAGGGTGGGGAGCAACCGGGCAGTTGTTAATGGCGGAGCAGTCTTGGATAAGTCACAATCACACACCCAAAATGTCCACTTTGCATGTGCCACTTCCACTTCCATACTGGGACAGACCACAGCTCCTTAGTAGAGGGAACTGTGGAAAAGGGTTAGAAAATGAATAAAGGAAAATTAGGAAAAGTGAGCAGACCATTCAAACCGGAGGTACAGAATGTGTCTTTGGCGGAATAAGAATGCAAATCTGGAATTCTGGAGGCATATGCTAAACAAGGTCCGACCCAGCCACCAGCATTTCGAAACTGAAATTAACATTTTGATGCATTTTAAAGTTAATCGCAAATTAAGATATTTACATGTTGGCATAATACCTAATCATTTATTTTGATAACCATTGGGTACTTTGTGCCATAAGCTAACATTATTATTATTATCAATACTAAACTGGAATCGTGCTTTAACAAATTATATTCTCCAGTTTTAATAAACAATGTATTACTATAGCTTTTTCCGAGAGTCGTAATATACGGAATGTGCATCAATTAATTTTGCAAATCCCTTTTTCTTAGTAACAGGTTAGACTGGGAGGTGTCTAACTCTCCGGTTTCTATAGCACAGGGAACTAAAACCATGGGGCACACACTCAAACTGTCTCTGGGCTGAATATACTTGATAAGCAGACTAAGACGTAGTTTCCGGGAAATTTGTATGAAATATACGCCACATGTCAATATGCAGCACTGGTGTTCATTTTCTTGATTTATACATAATGAGATGGGTGCAGGGGAGTGGGGTTTACATCAGTACTGCCGCAATGCGAAAAGTTGCGATGATAAAAATGACACTTTTGTATGTCATGTTTCTGTAAGAAGATCGGTTCAATGTTATAGGTCCGTGTACTTTTTGGTATTTGAAATTTCATTTTAGAAGCAAAAACGAAAAAACGAAAATAAAAGGAATTTTCAGATTTTGATTTTTGATTAGAGAATAAAATGAGGGAAAATAAGGTATTTTTTAATTCTGTGGTAACAAATAGCAGTCATAAATTTTAAATTACACATACTTTTCTGGATTTATTTGTGATTCAAATAATAAAAGTGTAATAGCTCAAAAACAACAAAACAGACGCATTTTCGTTGTCTGAAACCGGAGGCATTTCTTCTTCTGTGCGATTTTTGACGAGACGTACGACGAAGCCTCCTCACAACACATCGACCTACGGCCTTGAAGTTACACTGCATGGCATCAGCAGAGGATGGACCATCGCGTTGTTTTTCGGAACAGTAAAAGAGTGACACTCCGGGACGAAGACATGACTACAGAAAAACTGAGTCGCATCTTTCCGGTAAAAAAATGCAAGCTTTGCAAAGTTTGCTTCATTGACGTTGCAGTTCTTTTATTAACGTTATTGTTGTTACTTACTATGAAACAGCGAACATTTGGTGATTTCATTTACTAACAACTAAGTCTGGCAATTTTTAGAGTGCTAACATTTTGAATGGCTGCTCATTGACAAATGTAACACATGTTAAGAAAACTTTCTGTAAATCACGTTGCTTTCCTATCGTGTTACACTTGTGCGCATTGTTAATACTCGAAACGTTTAGCGATAGCACTATAAAAATGGCCAGACTTAGTGTTAGTAAATGAAATCACCAAATGTTCGCTGTTTCACAGTAAATAACAACAATAACGTTCATTACAGAACTGCTACATCAATTAAGCAAAGTTTGCAAAGCTTGCATTTTTTTACCGGAAAGATGCGACTCAGTTTTTCTGCAGTCATGTCTTCGTCCCGGAGTGTCACTCTTTTACTGTTCCGAAAAACAACGCGATGGTCCATCCTCTGCTAATGCCATGCAGTGTAACTTCAAGGCCGTCGGTCGATGTCTTGTGAGGAGGACGTTGGGAGGTTCGCACGTCTCGTCAAAAATCGCACAGAAGAAGAAATGCCTCCGGTTTCAGACAACGAAAATGCGTCTGTTTTGTTGTTTTTGAGCTATTACACTTTCATTATTTGAATCACAAGTAAATCCAGAAAAGTATGTGTAATTTAAAATTTATGACTGCTATTTGTTACCACAGAATTAAAAAATACCTTATTTTCGCTCATTTTATTCTCTAATCAAAAATCAAAATCTGAAAATTCCTTTTATTTTCGTTTTTTCGTTTTTGCTTCTAAAATGAAATTTCAAATACCAAAAAGTACACGGACCGTTATATCACATAAGTGCTAAATAAGTCATCTTTGAGTGGCACTAAAACCAAAACAAGTCACTAGTACCTCTATATTTAACTTGCCCGTCTGCTATAGGCAGCTAACAATGCTGACTGCCCTAATACTGTATATTGACAAAATTCTACAAAACAGAAGTGTAATGTTTACTTATTATTCCAGCTTTTAACGTGCTCGGTGGGCTACGACTCGCCTTTTCACGGCGACTTTGATATCTGAGCTTTCAAGTTTCTCCAACACGCTATGTCACTCAATCAACTTCCTTTTGTTGATTATACCACGGTTTAATTAAACAAATAGTATGTTTTTCCTTTGCCTCCACTTGATATTCGCAGAAACTCTTATATTCCCAGCCCAGTGCTTTTCCCATTGTCTTTTCACAGAACGCTGAGCTTAAGGGCGATTTATATTGATTTGCATATTCAAAGAGGCGTAATTCTGGGAGGAAAACCGAAATGTGCTTACGCACAGAAAAATCTAGATGCAGGAATCTGTGCATACTCCAACTTCCACGTTCTTACGCTCCATAAATCCCGGTCAGCGTGAAAAGTAACGCTCGTGCACGCGCCTTCTGACCCGCCCCCAACTCCTCCCAGAATTACGCCTCTATGTATATGCAAATCAATATAAATCGCCCTTAAGCTCAGCCTTCTGTGAAAAGACAATGGAAAAAGCAAAAAGGAAAATGGAAGAATTGCAGCGAATACCAAGTGGAGGCAAGGAAAAACGTACTATTTGTTGGTTTAAACAGTGATATAAACAACAAAAGGAAGCTGATCGCCTGACATAGTCGCACAACGCCCAAAATAAAAGAGAAGGTGTCAAATATCAAAGTCGCCGTGAAAAGGCGAGTTGTAGCCCACCGTCTGAGTGTCATATGAAAGCTTATTAGGGTACAGAGAAAAAAAAGGCACACAGTAGGAAAAAGCACGAAATGTCAACTTCAATCTCGAAATATTTTAATTATGTAGTTTATTTTGTCATTAAAGCAGAACATCATAAACTTCCTCATAAAATCGTTTAATTAACCAGTTTCTCAAATCACATCGTAACTAAAGTAGCATGTTAAGTGCTTTGTTTTGTATTTGATCTTTCATGTGCTCTGTGTGTGTGAATCACTACATGATTCCGCTTTCTCTTTCTCCGATAGGATACATAATTCATTACATTCATGATATTACAGCTCTCTGAATAATTAAAATACGGAGATGTATACGTGATATCTTTTTCATGATGATAGGAATTAAAGCATGTTATTAAACAGGGGAATACGGTGCGTGATTGTGCGCGACCTTCGATGACATTATAGTAGTAGTTCTGTCAGAACCTATATTGGAAAACATACTCATGGAAAGAATTTCAGGTATTTTGATGATGAAATGTAGTCAGCTGCATTTAAGGATAAAGTTGTGAGTAACTGAGGGTCAAAAACATTAGCACTATGATGAACATAGCACAGGTAAGCACAAATCTGACCTGAACTCAAACAACAACCCAAATCAATTCTATCAGATGGAAAATATTAGAGGTTGGTGGTACTTAAAAGTAAGGACACAGATCCCAGTTTGAATTTTTACATCAGAATTTCAATATATTTATTTAATTGTTAGCTTACTGGACCCTTAATTTACCTTAACCTGGTGCTGTGAATCTTTAGTTATTGCAGAGATTAAATCATTTTTTCATTTCTTGGTGGAACATGCTTTATTTTGTTAGGTCCTATTCATTGGTAGAGTTTTGTGTATATTCACTTCAGAATAGATTCAGAAACTTTCATTGTTTGTTTTTCAATAACCAGCACCCAAACAATAATATACAAAGTGAGAAAACTAAGTAATTGAAGTCACAATCATCCAGTACTGTTACAGACTGCAAAACAGATCTCAAGTATAAATTAGTGAAAAGCTATGACAGGTGTGCACGTGCACAAGCCTTTTGTACACCAGCTCCTTTCTCTTGTGCTTTGAGGTACATTTATTGTTAAATTTGGGATTTGGGTTAGGTGTATATGCATGAAAATAAGAAAAGGGTGAACAAATATGAACTCAATATTTCCATTACTAAAAGCAATCTCATGGCTGCCTTATCTACAGATCATAATGTATTATTTCTCTAACACTAATTTTATCAGCAAAGCTCCATACTTGTTCAGAGCAAAAACGATGGCCTTCCAGGAAAACCCTGAGCTAGCTGGTCATATGTGGGCTCATTATTTAGTTGTTGGTTATGGAAAAGAACAACAAAGTTTTCTAAAAACGAAAAAACAAGTCAGTTAAAACTGAGACAAAGGAAGGATTTTCCAGCAGCAGTAAATCATTACTAATGAAGAAAGTGGCTAGAATAACCCTTGGTTTATTGTATTAGGACTGTACTATCATACGTTATCTGTTTCTCCATGGGTACTGTTTAACATCATTCCCTGGGTTTATTTTTTCAGGACTGTTTAAGATTATATTCTAGGTTTATAAGTTACACCACTTGTTTTGATTTGGACATACTCTGTCTCTAGGTATGTCAGAGGACTGGGATTTCATAAAGTGTGGCCTAGCCTCACATAGGGAGGCAAAATGATGGGGATGGTGAGGCAAAATCGCGGATTGCTGAGGAGTTCAGAAAGAGTGCAAGCTATTTCTAATCTATCCTTTTTACCCCTGCAATGGAAAGTGCCAACTCTACAATTGGCTACATTGCAATAACTCCTGGCAAAACTGGAAATTTAGGATAAAGCTATCTTATGTAATAATGTACTACCTTAATTTAAGACTACAAAATATCAACAAAAGGTCAGAAGCAATGTCTCTAGGACCAGACAGTGAACTTTATGAGCTAGAATGTCAATCACAAATTAAAGAGAAAGAAAGTATTCTCTCACGTAACAGGTCTAAACACCAACATAGTATTTTTACAAGAGACTCATTTGTAAAGCAAGGATCAGTTTTGGTTGCAAAGAGATTGGACTGGCCAAATATTCCACTCCAGCTATCCCAATAAAATGAAAGGTGTGGGAATCTTATTATATAGAACAGTTTCATTTGCAGTATCAGCTGAAGGGTGATATGTAATCATTATGAGGAATTTATTTAATTGTAAAGTGATTCTCCTCCAGACCGCGAGGGGGCGTCCGTCCTGGTTCTGTTGGGAGCCACGGGTCGAGGGCATGGAAGCCCTACCCTGTAGGGGCCCGTGGTCTCCGCCAGGCGGAGCCCTGATGCCGGTTTATCCCGTACGGTCCTCGGCTGGGGCTGGAGCCCGGCCGGGACACTTTGGAGGACCAGAGGAGGGCGAGTGCCTCCTCCAGACCGAGTGGGGGCGTCCATCCTGGTTATGCAGGGGGCCTCGGGTACAGGGCTTGGAAGCCCAGCCCTGTAGGGACCCGTGGCCACCGCCAGGCGGCGCTCCAGTGCCTAATTATTCCGGGAGTCCGGCACTTCCGCCACACCAGGAAGTGCCGGGGGGGAGACTTTATGTGGCGCCCGGAGAGCTGCCAGGAAGACAGCCGACACTTCCGCCACACTGGGGCGTGGCTAAGAAGGGAATGCCGGGAACACCTGGGGCTCATCCAGGAGCGTTATTTAAGGGGCCGCCTCCCTCCAGTCGGGGGTGGAAGTCGGGAGGAAGTAGACTGAACTGGAGAGAGAGGATGGGAGGCGGCCAGGAAGGCAAAAGGACTGTGTGGCCTGGACTTGGGGAGATCGGTGCAAGAAGGCACTGGGGGTGCACGTGAGAAAACTTTGTACATAGTGTATATAATAAATGGTGTGTGGTGACAATATGATGTCCGTCTGTCTGTGCCAGGGCCAGCGTTCACACTGATAAATATCTATGCACCCAATGTGGACGATAGAGACTTTATCCAATATGTATTTGCAACCATTCCTAATGTGAATACTCATAAAATTATAAATGGTTGTGTTTTAAATCCAGACCTGAATAGGTCTTCAGCAATAACATAAAGAACAGAGGTTTATACTTATATACTCACCAATCAGCCACAACATTAAAACCACTGACAGGTGAAGTGAATACAATTGATTATCTCGTTACAATGGCACCTGTATCAAGTGTAGCAAGGCAGCAAGTGAACTTTCAGTTCTTGAAGGTGATTAGTTAGAAGCAGTAAAAAAAGGGCAAGTGTTATGATTTGAGCCATTTTGACAAGAGCCAAATTATGGTAGCTAGATGGCTGGGTCAGAGCATCTCCAAAACAGCAGGTCTTGTGGAAAGTTTGGTTATTCCCTGTCAAAATTTGTCCAAGGAAGGAAAACTGGTCAACTGGCAACAGGGTCATGGATCCCCAAGGCTCATTGATGCACATGGTGAGCAAAGGCTAGACTGTCTGGTCCAGTTTCTTAGAAGAGTTACTATAGCAGAAATTGCTGTTAAACCTAATGCTGGCCATGACAGAAAAAATGTCAGAATGCATCACAGGATGTTGCATGTGGAGCTGCATAGCTGCAAACTGGTCAAAGTGCGCATGCTGACCCCCAGTCCATCGCCAGAAGTGCCGACAATGGGCATATGCCAGAATTGGACCGTGAAGAAGGCAAACTGGCAGAGGCAATGTGATGGTCTGGGAAATGTTTTTCTGGGAAACTGGCATTCATGTGGATGTCACTCTGAATTGTACCACCTCCCTAAAAATTGTAGCAGACAATTCAGTCCTTCATAGCAATGGTATTCCCTAATGGCAATTGCCTTTTTCAGCAGGATAATGAACCCTTTAACAGTGCAAAAAATTTTCAGGAATGGTTTCAGGAACACGACAAACAGTTGAAGGTCTCCAAAGTCCCCAGGTCTCAAGTCCGATCCATAGAGGCCCCACCATACAACTTGCAGGACTTAAAGAATCTGCTGCTGACATCTTGGTGCCAGATAGCACAGGACATCTTCAGAGGTCTTGTGGAGTCCAGGACACTTTGGGTCATAGCTGTTTGGTCTAACACAAGTGAGACCCACACAATATTATGTAGGTGATTTTAATGTTGTGGCTGATTGGTTGTATAAATACTTTGTGTGTGTAGCTCTTTTTTAAAAACATTAACATTTTCAGACACTATACCTTGTGCACTAGAATTAATAAAATTACAAAAGCATAAAGTCAAAAAGAAATTACAAACTTTTATGTCAATAAACACATTCCTATGTATATGTATTTTTTTATCCGAATGCAGCAGTTGTTCACTTTATTTTCCTCTAAGGCTTCCAGCAAGAATGCCCTTCCCAGTTTTTTTGTTAGATGCTAAATGCTAACTGTAAAGTATTTTGTTAACAACATAAATACAAGCAATAATTACTTAATCTAGTAGTCTGCTCCACACCAGGGTAAAGATCAAATTTAGTGGAGTGCTGTGGATTGAGAAAAAAGAGATAAAACTTATGACAAAGAACCCAAGGATTTTAGTTTGTTTGTTTAGCATATCCAATGTTGTAGAATTTTAGTTTAAATTTTATGTTTATTATAAAAAGGTAAAATGTTAAAATCTACACTGTCTGTGGATTAATAATATATTGTGTTTAAATTATAACCCCCTTTGTTCACACTGCTGTTTATTGTCAAAAGGAGGCAAAAGAAAGGTGTGTTTATAATGTTAAAATAATCAATCATAAAGTAGAAATTTTAAGTCAGTCTTATTTTTCTTCTTCATTTAGACCCTTTTCCTTCATATCTTCTTTAACTTTTTCCATCCACCTTTGGCTTCCCTCATATTCTCTTCCGCCATACTTCTATTCTCATCACTCTTTTGCACACATACTCATTGTGTCTCCTAACCACATGTCCACACCACTGTAATATACGTTTTGTGTACTTTTATAGATATATCTCCCACTTTATTATACTTCTGATTGTCTCATTTCTTAGTCTGTCCTTTTTTGGAACTCCACACATCCACCTCAACACTCTCATTTCTGCGACATGCCATTTCTTCTCCCTTTAGTGCCCATATCTCTACTTCAGACATCATTGCTGGTCTTACCAGTGTCTTCAAAACCTTACCTTTAACCTTTTGCCTTAAATCTTTGATCACACAATAATCCTGTTACCTTCCAATTGTTCCTTCCACAGTACACGCTATAGGTTATCTTTGTATCTAATTGTCCACCTTGGGCAACCAATGATCCTAGTTTTTCAAATGTATTCACTCTTTTCAATGGTTCTTCCTGCAGACTAATATCTTGATCCTGACCTTCATTAAGCCTTAAATATTTGTATTTATCTTCAATCCTCTATCTTCCTAAACCCTTCTATTTTCATCCAACAGCCTCTCAACTTTTTGTTTTCTAGTGCTCCACAACACTGATATGAGCAATTCAAAGTAGGGTAAACCTCTAATACAAAAGTAGCACAGAGATATATATAGTAATGCAGTGTGCAAAAAATGTAATACTTCCAAGTAATTTTAGAATAAACATATGGTGTGTTCCTCACAATTACAGTCTTACCCTAGATACATTTTGCATAGTCTGAGTCAACAAAAATGTGTGTGATGTCTAGTGATGAGCAAACTCCACACTGTTCATTTCACCTCAAGTTCAGAGAAATCACAGAAGTGTTTCGCAAATGTTGCCAAACTCGATGAAATGCATTGAACTGAATTAGATTTGACTGTATTATAAAGGTGCTATCATCTTTAAAGTGTCCCTGAGCGTTAGGAAAATATATGCCAGCTACAATGGACTGATTATTGTGGCCAAAAAGGCAACATTTCGGTGTGTAGCAGCATTGCCAACCACTGCACTACTGTGCCTATGTGAGCTCAAAGAAGAAAGAACACAGTCAGAGATGCGTTTTTTGGAAAAATATTCAGCCCTGGGAGAAAAGGAAAAAATCAGCCCAAAAAGGTTTAAATGTAGAACATTCAAAGTGGCGTGTCATGATTGAAGGCCCTGGATCATTCTATTTTTTGAAGTCACGCCGAAGGCCCTCCAAACTGCCTGTGCTGATGATTTGCATTTTTTCTTCTATTCAAAATAAAAAAAGTCTTGTAAATAGTAATAAACCTTTAATAGAGTTGTTATTTCATAGAGTCTCCTGTGTTCGTTGTGGGTGTCAGGCTCTTTCAAGTTTTGTTTTCATTCTAAACGAGGTTAATTACGCATGCATAGGGCACATGCCTCCTTCTCTTATATTCATCTGGAACTCGATGATCAACCCACACATTTGGCAACAAGCAGAGATAACTCATTATTTATGCTGTATATTTTTCATAAAAATAAAATTTGACAACCTGCATTTTTTACTTATCTGTTATGCTTCTACTACTGAACCTATAGTTCACCTACTGTACACAGTATTAATTGACCTTCATGACATACATTTTCTAGCATTTCTTTTTATGGAAAATTTAACAAACTGGTATGAATACTGATGCTACAGTACTTCACGAGATGCCACAGCACTTGGTTATCATGAAGTCTACATGTTCTGTTCATATCTGCATAAGCTGTCACAACTAACCCTGAGTTTCTCACTAGCGATACTAACTGGTAGCTCAATCATATGCTCTTCAAAGTGCTAACCACTGTGCCACCGTGCTTTTGTGAGATCAAAAAAGTAAGAACATAATGAGAGATGCACAAGCTTCGTAACCAGTCTGTAATGCAAATGATCGCCATTATTTACCCAGGAGAGGACCCATCCAATGTTAGCTGTTACAGCTGTGGGGGATATTGCACTGGCCTCACAAAGCATTATGGGACACTGAAAAAAAAGTTCTCCTAAACCAGCCGAATACTAAATAATTCACCGAACAAGAGCAAACACAAGCACATTAAATCTGATTTATGTTGTTAGACCATGTTTTGCACAAATTTAGTAAGCCTGTATTTTACTAAGGGCTGATTTCCATTCATCATCTAAGTATCTAATTCAGAGGTATGTGTGTGTGCATGTGTGTGTGTGTCTGTGTGTCTTTATTTTAAAGAAAAAAATGCTTTTACAAAAACATTGCAGAAGGGTTATGAACAGCTCTTCAAAGCATGCAAATACTGTCAAAGTTTACACTTCTTAATGTCTCCAACAAACATTTTATACATGGTAGAAAGGTAAGTTTCCCTGAAGGCCTGAAATAATTTCTTACCAATGAGTTTTAGGTTTGTTTACTTCTTGTTTTAAATTAAGAAAATGTTATTCTCAAATTCTCTGTCTAATCAGTTTAAATAAATAGCACGTTGTCTCCCTTATTTTGCAGAGATCAATTGCTTGGTCCATTTTGAATTCTCAGAGTTGCTATCAATAGTTAGTAAATCAATAATGGGAAACAGTCCATCTGAATATAATGGATGTAAGTGCTGCATCTGTGGTACTTCACTTCCTCCTTGCACTTCATTTGACAATCTAAAACAGGAATGGAGAGATGGATATTATGTCTATGTTTACAATGGAGGACAATATTACAGAGAAGTTGCGGCACACAATCAATACAAGTGTCCTGAATGCTTCTACCGACCAATAAGAGAAAGAAGGGCATTGGAGGAAGCAGAAAAAAGGCAAAGTGAGGATGAAGAGAGGCGGAGAATGGAGGAAGAGAAGAGACAGAGAAGGGAAGAAGAAGAAAGAAGAAGAAGAGAGGAAGAGAAAAGACAAAGGAGAGTTGAGGAAGAACAAAGGAAAAGACAGGAAGAGGAAGAGAGGAAGAGAAGAGAGGCAGCAGAAAGACAAACAAGAGAGGAAGAGGAGAGGCAAAGAATGGAAGAAGAGGAAAGAATACAACTGACTAAAGAAGAGAGAAACAGAAGAGAAGAGGAAGACCAGAAGAGAAGAGAGGAGGAAAAAAGACAAAAGACAGAAACTGAAGAAAGGGAAAAGCAGGAGTTGAAAGAGAGGCTGAATCAAACCATTAAGGATATTAAGGCCAGATCTGACATAGAAGAAAACATAATGCATGAGAAAATGGAGCACAAAACCACTACAGATGTTATAGTGAGCCAGTTTGATGAATTTGAAAAAATAAAGATTGACCTTGAAGACGGAGACAGTGAAGATCAGAATTTTATTGATATCTTATGTATCAAGAGTGGAGTACAGCTTTCTAACATGACACTGGCCATGTGTACTCCACAACAGTTTGAGAGCCTTTATAAATCCCTGGATACATTGCTTTTCCATGAATGGCCTTTAAAACTCCCAAGCAGGCTTACTCTTGTCCAAACTCAGGTGCTGATAACAGAATTTATACTCACATATCTCAAGATGGAAGACAGCAGTTTACAGGAGTGCATAGCCAACCAAGCTCAGTATCTTGTGGAGACCATTAACAATGCTGGTGAAAATCTAACTGACATCTTTTGTTTCACACAAGCTTTGCTTAGAGCATATAAAAGAATGCTGGAAAGAGTTGATTGCCATGTTGTAAAGATTACTACGCTGATGACCAAGATGGAGAATCTTCAGGCAGAGGAAGTCTTTCTCTTGAAATTTCTAGAAGTTCTCCAAAATTGCCTGAGAGAAGTCATTGAGCCAGAATATGGACAAGAGATCACAAATATAGAGAAAAAGTGCTATGAGGTCTTACTAACAGTCGCAACACCAAATTATAATGAAGAAGCATATTCGGACCTGATCTGTAGACTTCTGAGGGTTGTCCAGTCTGGCCTATGGAAGCCAAATGAAGCTATGGATTTTGTGTATAAATTAGCAAAGAGCTGTAATGATCCTGCCCTTCTAACAAAGGTGCTCCATCTGATTGAAATCTACCGTGTCCCTCTAACCTGGCAGGATGAAGATGGTAAAAAGATCAGTGACCACCTTGGAACAGATATTCTGTATCAAAAACTTGAGAAGGACTTGAAAAGAGAACCACAAAAACCACTTGATATTGTTCTGGAGGAAATTAAACAGACAGGAAGCATCGACATTCAAACTCTTGACAAGGTACACTGCATTGTTGCAGGTGTTCAAAAAAAGATTGCTGCCCTTCCAATCAGTGAACGTGAATTGCTTGAAATTGATATACCAAGAAGCTCCCTGAGTGCAAGTAAAAATGTGGATGAACTTCAAAGGATTTTATTCATTCTCTGCAAAGGAGTTTATAAAATGAATAAATACTTTCCAAGGGTGACTCAGATGGTCACTTGGTGTCTGTTGGCCCTGTCAGAATACAGTAAGTTACTTGAGGTTGGAACTGGAGAAGGGAAATCATGCATCATAGCCATGTTTGCGGCCATGCGAGTGTTGATGGGACAGCAAGTAGATGTTGTTTCCAGTTCCTCTGTTCTCTGTGAGCGAGATGCAGAGAACTGGAGCAACTTCTATGCATTCTTCAACATTACAGTAGATACAAATACTAACAAAACCAAAGACGAAGAGAGAGCCATCTGTTACAAAGCTGACATTGTCTATGGGACAGTAGAGACCTTCGCAGCTGACTTTCTACGCCAGACTTTTGAATTAAAACAGGTTCGAGGTAATCGCCAGTTTCAATGTATCATTGTGGATGAAGTGGATTCGTTGCTGCTGGATCGAGGAGTGCAGCTCACTTACCTATCAAGTGATATGATAAGCCTTCAGCACCTCAACACAATCCTAGCAATGATCTGGAGTGTGGTAAATCAGCATGGTTTGGTTGCTACAGAGAGCAAAGTATTTATTCGAGGCCCCCCTGTACCCTTTTACAAAGGCATTTTTGATTGTCTAAGTGGAGATGACCTGGGCTTAGAAGAACCAATTGATATTTTGGAAATTGCCGAAGAGAATGGCCTTGTTCCATCTGGATTTTCAGAGGAGGTTAGTACCAATGACAAAGACAAATTGAACAAAAACCTCAAAACCATAAGCCAGAACACTATGTTGGAATTTTTTCATGTCCTTGAAGATTATGTTCCATATCACTTTTCAACATACATTCAAGATGCAGATGGTGTACTTCAATTGACTACTGATGACAGTACTCCTGGACTTCCTTTCCTGGTTCTGGAAAATGGACTCTGCTGTTTGCTTTCAGATTCTGACAAGCAGCTCTGGGAACCAGTTCACAGTTATGTATCTGAACATCTTCAGTTCACACCCTGTACAAACAACCCTGAGAAACATAGCATTCCAGGCTTTCTTCGTGACCTTGTAGAAACAAAAATGCAGACTTGGGTGGAAAATGCATTTTTAGCAATTAAGCTGCAGCCAGACAGGGAATATGTTGTCAAAGGTGACTGCATCCTGCCAGTGGACTTCAAATCTACTGGGATTATTGAACTCAACAAGAAATGGGGAGATGGCCTTCAGCAGTTTCTAGAAATGAAGCATCAGACAAAGATCAGTACTATGTCCACAATCACTAATTTTATCTCCAATGTCTCCTTTTTCAAGAAATATCAATATCAGATCTATGGCACAACAGGGACTCTGGGTACCGAAGCAGATATTGAGTTTCTTTCCAAACTCTACCCAAATCTTACTGCTTGCCACATCCCTACATTTAACAGAAGAAAGTTATTTGAAGTTCAAGGACAAATGACAAATACTTCTGAGGACTGGAAAGAGAAAATCTGTTCTACAGTTCAGAACCAGATCTCTCCCAGTTCAAATGGAAAAGGAAGAGCTGCACTAGTGATCTGTGAGAGCATCAGCCGAGCCATCGAAATTGAAAAGGCACTTAAACCCTATGTGCATGGGCAACTGAAGCTCTATATACGCAGTGACAATGACAATGCAAAAATTTTAGATGCAGAGTTGGCATCGGGGGATGTAATTGTTGCCACTAACTTGGCCGGCAGAGGAACAGACATCAAAGTGTCAGGGGATGTCAATAACAGTGGAGGACTTTTTGTGATTGTTACTTTCCTTTCCCAGAATGCAAGAGTGGAACTTCAGGCTTTTGGTCGCACAGCTCGAAAGGGAAAGCCTGGCTCAGCACAACTGATTCTGTGCACTAAGCATTTGCCAGAACACCTCCGTAAAGCCAACACTGTTGGTGCAGTTAAAAGGATCAGAGATCAGGTAGCAAGGGCACGGGTTTTACATTACTTGAATGACGATATTCCTGAAATTATCTTACGGGAGGAGTTATTTTCTCGCTACTGTGAAATCCTATTGTCTGTCTACAATGAGATTGAGGATGTGGATGATGAGAAAGCAACTGTAGCTGTTCTAAATGAATACTGGGGAATATGGCTGCAGCTAAAGTCCAAGCCAATACTGGAACTGAAGAGAGATGAGCTGTTGGCTGCTTTAGCTACCGATATCACCAAAGCCAAGCAGCAGTCCAAATCTGATGAGTCTCCATGTTCTAGCATCTATCAATATATCCGATTTGGAAACAAAGAACTCTATGATGAGAAATTTGAAGTTAGTGCCAGGTTGTTTGAAAAAAGCATGGCTCTTGATCCGTCTTGGGCAGCCATTGCCTTCTACAGCCATGCCTACTGTACAATAAAGCTGTCTAAAGACAACTACTTAAACCAAGCACTGAAAGATTTGGAAAAAGCAAAAGAGTCTCTGGCCTATTTCAAAGAACAATGTGTGGTAACCTTGCAGTTGGTTAAGCTAGCTTACAAGTCCAAAGAGAGTAAAGAAACCACCAGATTCCAGAATCACATTATGACAAGATGCCAAGTGCTAGATTTCTTTAATAAAAATATTGAAGAAGCTATGCAGAAAATGAAAGAGATCAAAGATAGGGGAAGAGATGCTGATGTTCAAGAAACGTCTGTTTTTGCACTAGTCCCAGATGCACAGTCTGAAGTTCACCAAGAACTGTATGAGTTTTACAAACTGGGCCTGGTCAACATCTATACTATAAAAGAGAGACCCCATTTCTGTTGGGAAGGTCTGGTTATCTTCCTTCTGGGAGTCCTACAGCTTGTTGGAGGAATCATTCTTACGGCTGTCTCTTGTGGCACACTAGTCAATATTGGTATGGCATTGATTGTTGAAGGAATATCAGACTGCATCAGTGGCGCTGAAGCCATGATAACTGGAGAATTCAGCTGGGCATCATGGGCCATTGAGAAAGCAATTTCTGTCAGCCTCTCGTTGGTCAGCTTTGGAATTGGCAAGGTTATTGCCATTGGTGCAAAATCAACAATGACAGCATTCAAAGCCATTGGTAAGAATTTGAAACTTTTGCCCAAAGTACTCAGCAAACAGATGAAAACTGGACTTCAGCAGGCTCTAAAAGATAACCTAAAGAATGTTCTTAAATATGCTGGCAAAGAGATTGCAGTTGAGCTCCTAGGTAAAGCAGAAGATAAAGCACTGGAAGCCATTGTAGAAGAGATCAAAAAGGCAGCCAAGAAAAAAGGAACTGAAAAGGTGCAGCAGAATATGAAACAAGAGCCATTAAAGCCTCTAGTAGACACTGTGGTGCTGTCTCATCTGAAAGATGGTATGCAAGTGAATGTGCTTTTATCAGATACCATTATTAAGGAGAAAATGAAAAAGATTTTTAAGGATGCAGCAGACTCTCTGCTGAAAACGAATAAAGAGGGTCTGGATTGGCAGGAAAAAATGCATTCTTCACTGTTGAAGGTCCTAGATAATGCCTCTGAGGAGGCCAAAGGAAAGCTTAAAATTGCCCTGGGTATCATCCAAGCAACCTATATGAGTGCCCTGGCTGCAGATGCTGCAGCTTCAGTTACCATTATGTGCCAAAGCTTTAATAGTAAATATTGTGATGATCTTGAGAAGATGGTTAAACAAAAAGATATGACAGCAAAAGCGGACAATGTGGTGCTGACCACTAGTGAGTGTGAACGTTTAGATGCTTTTAAACAAGAGTTGGCAGTTGTAGTTGCAGGGTCATTAGTGGAAGTGCTTACTGTGGTTTTCCAGCAAAAGCTCTCTAACCACCTTGTGAAATTTGCTCAAAATAAAGTCAATGGTAAAATTAATTTATTAATTGAAAGTAAGTTGAAAGTGGATGCTGATACTTTCATAAAGCCTAAAGAGGTGGCCACTGGTAATCCTGTAGATTACAAGAAAGATCTCACTCCCATTGCAGTAAATATGCAGAAGGCAGTAAAAGCCTATGCTGCTGATATCCAAAATATCAAGAAAGTGGAAACTATAATTGACTTCCGTGTATTAGCTGAAGTGACAGGAAAGAGGATTGTTATTTTGGCTGCAGATAATAAGGGTAGCATGAGGAAGATTCATGATTTGAACCCCAATTTGAAAATCATCACTGGCACCATAAGAGTAGTCTACCAACCTAAAAATATGCAGTATCCCAATGGTCGCTATGATGTTTACATTAAAGGCAAGATTTTGCCAGTACATGGTAAAGGAAAGATTTATACAGCAGTGGCCCGGGGGCTTGAATCTAAGGCTTCATATGCCAAAGTAACTAAAAAGGCCAGAGAGTTAAGAGCACTGAGCTCCAAAACTCTACAGGAAAACACTTCTGAGTGGGCTTTAGTCATTCAGCGTAAGACATGGATAGATGAATTCCGAGGGGTAAGCATTAAACCTTAAAGCTGAAATATATTTGTGTGACTTGAATGCACTTGAGAAGCATTTAGTCATAATTTTTTAATTGATACTTAAGCAGCTTAAACTTATAATCACCTATAGTCCAGAATCAAGAGTGCTATGAAATTCAATAAAGAAATGATACTATAGTTTAACTAGTCATGCACCAGTTTTGATTTTTGTGGCCAATTATGATCTTTGGTTTCTTGCAAATTTGCTTGCTGGTTTCATGGCACTATATTGGTTGTGTTTTTCTTTTACAATCTACTTAATAAAAAGATTTTAACATTTTATTTTATACTACTAATACATGTAATAAATATGGTTAGCGTTGAGCAAGTCTATTTGAAATCAAGGTTTTTATTTACATCTATAGTTAATTCATGCATTTTGATTTGTCAGTAATCTTGTTGTCTACTTTGCAAAAGCTATTTGGTTTATATTCTTATTGGTATTTGATGGTATGAAGCTAACAAATAAAACTTAAAACACAATGATTTGCTTTATGTATCTTCTTTAAGAATATCTGCAATGTTCATGTAGATATTGTTATTCAGCTATTCTCCTCATTTTTATATTAATATTATGAACTGGTAAATTACTCTGAGTTTCATATTGATTATTCTGTCAAAGCACCTTTCAAATCCTTCTCATTTAAGGAAAAAAGATACAAAAAAACTGTGTAGTAGCCACATGATTAGGTACCCATATCAGATGCTAGTTGGATTGTTACCTTTTACCTGAACAACATCCTTATAGATTTTTGGTCAATGCATACTTGATAACATGCTATTTGTGTAGACTATTCTGCCACACATTAATGTTGAAAACCCTCCCATTTCTTCTCATCCCGAAGGTGCTGTATTGATTTGACATCTGGGAGCTGTACAGACAATTTGAGCATTGTCATGCCATTGTCATGTACATGGAACCAGTTTGAGATAATGTATGCTTTGTGACATTGCACATAATTTTGCTGGGAATTTTTATTAAAAATTATGCCATGAAAGGACGCACACGGTAATGAAAAATGCTTAGGTATGTTGGCACATTCTAGTAACACTCATCTGGAATTAACAGGATAAGAACACATTATACACACACCACCAGCTTTTAACTTTAACCCAAGGCAGGATGGCATCATGCTTTACATAACAAATTCTGGCCTAATCATCCAAATGCCACAGCAAAAATAAGATTTTTCAGTCTAGGTAATATTTTTCCAGTCAAGTGTCATGGTGTTTTGAAGGTCACGTGGGCACTGTAGCTGTGGCTGCACCAGGTGTGGTACTTTATTATTATTATTGAAATTGAATGATCATAGTGAAGAGGAAGGTGGAAAAAAGAAGCTGAATCCAGAGAGAAAAGAATTTAATTAACAAAGTCCAGGACATAAAACCAAAACATGGCTGTTGGGATGGATGACTGTGGCAACAGTTGTCTTTAACACATCAAAAAGCAGATGTTCAATAAACAAACAAAATAGCATTCTGATAAAACTTTATCATACTTCAACTGATTAACTGTTGCAGATTTTACATAAACAATGTGAAAGTCACATTCCTCTGGGTTTAAAACTCCCAAATTTATAAAAAATGTTCCCAACAACAGTGGAAATGGTTGAAAATGAAAAAATAATGCAAATTCATCAGCACAGACCACAGAAACAGATGGCGGAAGAGCATGACAAAGAAAGTATGGAATAGATTGTATAGGATTTAGATTGGTTACATGAAAGGAGGAATTTATTTTGAAATGAGCAGTTGGAAATGCATGGGGACTGAGCCCTAAGCTAATTTTCTAACTTTTTACCTCAGTTAGTTACCATGACACATAGAAATCTTTCTGCAAGGAGAATATGCTCTGGTTCTGAAGTAGTCTCACCTAGATCATAAACTCTTGACAAAGCATCATGTTTGCTGTTTTCACTTCCAACTGCAGGTTGTGGTGAAATTAAATTGAAGGAGGAATAAAATCCACCTAGCCAGTCAAGCATTTAGCCACTTACCAGGTTATACTGTATATCGGTTACATTTTCATGGTTTCTTAGAATTTGAAAAGGAAATTTTGTTCAGTTAAACCAATGACTTCATTGAGTCCATTCTTCTAAAAATAATTTATTTACAAGTAGCTCTTGGCTCCCTACTTCATAATTCTCTTCTACAAAAGAGATTTTCTTTAAACATTAAGCACTAGGATGAACTAAACCATATCCAAAAATTTCTCAGAAAGTATAGCCCAAGTGTTGAAATTGGAGGCGTCAACTTCCAACAAATGTAGCAACTTCTTCTTCTTCTTTCGGCTGCTCCTGTTAGGGGTTGCCATAGCGGATCTTCTTCTTCCATATCTTTCTGTCCTCTGCATCTTGTTCTGTTTTCTCACCACATCCATAAACTTTCGCTTAGGCCTTCCTCTTTTCCTCTTCCCTGGCAGCTCTATCCTTAGCATCTTTCTCCCAAAATACAAAGCATCTATCCTCTGCACATGTCCAAACCAACATAATCTTGCCTCTCTGACTTTGTCTCCCAACCGTTCAACTTGAGCTGACCCTTTAATGTACTCATCTCTAATCTTATCCATCCTCGTCACACCCAGTGCAAATCTTAGCATTTTTAACTCTGCTACCTCCAGCTCTGTCTCCTGCTTTCTGGTCAGTGCCACCATCTCCAACCCATTTAACATAGTTGGTCACACTACCGTCCTGTAGACCTTCCCTTTCACTCTTGCTGATACCCATCTGCCACAAATTACATTCTTCTCCACCCATTCCACCCTGCATGCACTCTCCTTTTCACCTGTCTTCTATAATCCCCATTACTCTGTACTGTTGATCCCAAGCATTTAAACTCATCCACCTTCACCAGCTCTGCTCACTACATCCTCACCATTCCACTGATCTCCTTCTCATTTACAGGCCTTCATTCCTCTCCTTTCTAGAGCATATCTCCACCACTCCAGGGTCTCCTCAACTTCCCCTACTATCGCTACAGATCACAATGTCATCAGCAAACATCATAGTCCACGGGGACTTCTGTCTAATCTTGTCTGTCAACCTGTCCATCACCACTACAAATAAGAAATGGCTCAGCGCTGATCCATGATGTAATCCCACCTCCATATTGAATGCATCCGTTACTCCTACCGAAGACCTCACCACTATCACACTTCCCTCATACATATCCTGTACAGCTCTTACATACTTCTCTGCCACTCCCGACTTCTTCATACAATACCACAGCTATTCTTGAGGCACCCTGTCATATGCTTTCTCCAGGTCCAAAAAGACACAATTCAACTCCTTATGGCCTTCTCTATACTTCTCCATCAACATCCTCAGAACAAACATCCCCCTTTTTCTTAAATATCAGCATCAGTACACTTCTTCTCCACTCCTCAGGCATCCTCTCACTTTTCAAGATTCTATTAAACAATCTGGTTAAAAACTCCACTGCCATCTCTTCTAAACACCTCCATGCTTCCATCTGGACCAATGCTCTTTCCATTTTTCATCCTCTTCATAGCTGTCCTTACTTCCTCCTTGCTAATCCATTGCACTTCATGATTCACTATCTCCACATCATCCATCCTCTTTTCTCTCTCATTCTCTTCATTCATCACCCTCTCAAAGTACTCTTTCCATCTGCTCAACACATTCTCCTCACTTGTGAGTATGTTTCCATCTTTATCCTTTATCACCCTAACCTGCTGCACATCTTTCCCAGCTTGGTCTAGCTCTGTCTAGCCAATTGGCGCAGGCCCTTTTCTCCCTTCTTAGTGTCCAACCTCTCAAACAACTCATCATATGCCTTTTCTTTAGCCTTCACCACCTCTTTCATCAACTTGCGCCTTATCTCCTTGTACTCTTGTCTACTTTCTGTATCTCTCTGACTATCCTACTTCTTTGCCATCCTCTTCCTCTGTATACTCTCCTGTACTTCCCCATTCCACCACCAGGTTTCCTTTTTCTCCTTTCTCTGTCTAGATGATACACCAAGCACCCTTCTTGCTGTCACCCTTACTACATCTGCTGTAGTTTCTCAACTGTCTGGTAACTCTTCACTATCACCCAGTGCCTGTCACACCTTCTCCCTAAACTCAACCTTGCAGTCTTCCTTTTTCAATTTCTACCATTTCACCCATGGCTCTGACTTCACTCTCTTCCTCTTCTTGATCTCCAAAGTCATCCTACAGACCATCATCCTATGCTGCTTAACTGCACTTTCCCCTGCCACCACTTAGCAGTCTTCAGTCTCCCTCAGCTCAGATTGACTCTTCTGCATAGGATGAAATCCACTTGTTTGCATCTTCTTCCACTCTTGTACATCACCCTATGTTCCTCCCATCCATCATCCATTATTCAACCCGCTATATCCTAACTAGAGGGTCACGGGGGTCTGCTGGAGCCAATCCCAGCCAGCACAGGGTGCAAGGCAGAAAACAAACCCCGAGCAGGAAGCACACACACACACACACACACACACACCAACCACGCACTAGGGACAATCCCACATCTTAAAATATGTATTCACCACAGCCATGTGCATCCTTTTGGCAAAATCCACTATCATCTGACATTCTTCATTCCTCTCCTTGACATCATATCTACCCATCACCTCCTCGTCTCCTCTGTTCCCTTCACCAACATGTCCATTGAAATCTGCTCTAATCCCCTCTTTCTATCCCTTGGGTACACTGTTCACCACTTCATCCAACTCACTCCAAAAGTCTTCTTTCTCCTCCATCGCACACCCAGCTTGCGGGGCATAGGAACTAACAACATTCATCATCACACCTCCAATTTCCAGCTTGATAATCATTATTCTGTCTGACACTCTTTTCAACTCCAAAACACCCTTGACATACTGTTCTTTCAGGATAACCCCTACCCCATTTCTCCTCCCATCCACACCATGATAGAACAATCAGAATCCACCTCCAATCCACCTGGCCTAACTCCCCTTCCATTTAGTCTCTTGTACACACAATATATCAGCCTTCCTTTTCTCTATCATATCTCCTAAGTCTCTCCCCTTACCAGTCATACTGCCAACATTCAAAGTTCCTACCCTCAGTTCTACTCTCTTTACCTTCCTCCTCTCCTCCTGCCTGCAGACACTTCTGTTAAATTTACCAGCAAGAGGTCTTTGACTTGGTGTATGCCCACATTTTAGGGATATATTTGGGCTCAGATAAAATATTGAAACAAATTAAAAACTGGTTATATTGGCTTGGAATTGATGAGAAGTTACAGTAGTTTCACAGTGTAACACAGCCAACAAATCATTTAGTAGCAGCATGTCAAGAAATGCTACAGGGGCTCCTTTATACCAACAGCAATACATCTGCATAATGTCTCACTAGGACTGTAACTGCCAAGTCAGAAGTTTCTATTAATTTTCGTTCTTTGTAGTTTTTCTGGTGTGTGTTCAGACCATAGTATATGTGTGTATTTATACATTTATAGAGTCTTTAGGTCTGTGAGGACCTTCTTTAAGGATCTGAGCTGATAAATATATTTTGAATTAGCCTGTTGCATGAAAATAGATTTTCTGGATACTGGGTGTCATAATCAACTGACACTTAAAGGTACTTAGTGGAAAGTCTGAGTGACCCTATTATATCCCCATTCCACAGAAAGGAATATTACTGATGGGCATAGGCACAAAGGTAGCTTGCTCTCCATGGGGAATCTGTCATAACTAACAATTAAGGTAAGAAGTGTGAAACTCCATCATCACTGAGTCACACTATGCCAGCTGTATAGAATGGTATTATCCGATTGTCATTCGGACATATAAGATTTACTTACACTGTGATTGAACAGGCAAACATCAAGGCACAATTCGCAGCAACGTACGTTTTTCCAAATGTAATCAGAGTGGTCGACTGCACGCACATTTCTATAAAGACAGCTACAAAGAATGAATTTGCTTATGTAAATGCAAAGCATTTCCACTCTAATGTGCAAATTATCTGTGATACAAATTTCATTAATGTTGTGGCGAGATGATTCATTCATTCTAAACAAACTTGGGGTGTTCGTGTGTGTGATGGCTGGCTTCTTGGTAAAATAAGTATGGCAGCGTATTTCGGCCACGGAAAAGAAAAAATATACGGACACAGTGAAGAAAATATGTTGACTTTATTCTCAACATTTCCACTTTAATCTCGACGTTTATATTGAGATTAAAGTCGACATGTTGACTTTATTCTCGTTGTTTATTTTGTTATTAAAGTAGAATGTTGTAAACTTCATCTTAAAATCAATGTTTAATTTACTAGATTTTCTCATACCCCATCATAAATTATGTAGCACATTAAATGCTTTGTATTAAGTGTTCCTCAAACCATGTTAATCACTACATGCTTCTTAAACTGAGAGTTGGCTCAGGCAGCAATTGCCACACAGAAAACATTAATTTCATGATATTCCTGCTCTGTGGACATTTAGAAGGCTAAGAAAAATACTTGATATAATTTTCATGATGAAATGCATTAAACCATGTGCAGGGGCACTGTGGCATGGAGGTTGCTCTGCTGCGTCACAGGAAGCAGGTCGTGGATGTTTGCTTGCCTTGAGTTTGCTTGTTTTTCCTGGTGGGTTTACTCGGCGATTTTCAGGTTCCTTTCAAAGTCATGAAGGATGTGGGGTTTTGTGAATTGACCCTATGTGTGACTCGTATTCACCCTGCGATGAGCGTTCTGGCGTTCAGAAATTGTTCCTTCCTCACACACAACGCTTGCTGGGATTGTCAGAACCTTGAATGGATGGCACTGTTAAACATGTATAACGAAGATTTTTCAAAGTTCCGAACACTCTTTGTCCTAAGTTTATAGCTTGTTTTACTTTCACAAAGACGTTTACCGTGCGGTGATTGGTTGTGTGGAGAAAGAAAAAGGAAGGATAGGAACGGGGGTTTTTGGTATGTCAGACAGAGACAGCACGCATGCAATAAAGAAAGCCCCCTCAGAGAAACATCCATTGAATTCTGTGTTTATGTCTCCGACCACCAGCTCACGAACCCAACATTTACACAATATTTAAATTAAACCAGTGCGATACCCATTCATCATCCAGCTTTTTGTAGCCTCATCAAACCTGCCATAAAGGTTCTGTACACTGAACTTTCACCTGGGGACCCCTTACTGCGATGGATCAGCACTATTGCCACGCCACCGTGCACCCCATGTTTAATACACGATTTAATACATTTCATCATGAAAATGATATTAGGTATTTATCTTAGCATTCTAAATGTTCAGAGAGCAGAAATATCATAAAGGGAATGTATTCTGTGTGGCGATCACCTGCTCTTAGTGCTAGAAGAAGTCAGTTTAACAAGCACGTAGTGATTAACACGGTTTGAGGAACACTTAATACAAAGCATTTAATGTGCTACATTAGTTATTATGGGGTTTGAGAAAATCTAGTAAATTAAACATTGATTTTAAAATGAAGTTTACGACATGGCCTACGGAGGCGTATTAGGGCCATGGAGAAGGAGAAAAAAAGGTTTTTTTTTCTTCTCAGTGGCCCTAATACACTTCCATAGATAAGACATTTAATATTACTTCTTTAATCAAAATTGTAAGTTATCTGTATGATGTAACCATATAACACACAGGTGACAACGGTTACTTGCTGAAGATGTGGCTTCTCACCCCACTTACCAACCCACTGACTGACCAAAAGCGCCATTATAATGACCGTCACTCTCGGGCTTAGGCAGTGGTAGAATGTACTACAGGGCAGCTTAAGGACTGTTGGTGCTACCTGGATGACTGTTAGAGTGCAGCTCTAACCACAGAATGCTGCATAATGAGGCACATAATCGCCCGAACCTGAAGAGATGCGGTATGATGACCCTGACCCGCCAAATCAGGCAGCGTAGCAACTTTGGAATTAGCAGAATTTAATAACAGGTAATCAGATGCAGCATTTCCGTTTTAACGAATTTACTGAATTTGTGGTCAATATCATAGTACATTGTTAATATTAAATTACATCTCTTGCAGTATTCACTATCGTACTTTGTGACTCCAGAACAGAAGACACAGCCAGATGGTCACCTGGCTGTTTCCGAGGCAGTGGTGTGTGTAAAACTCTCCTTCACCCGCAGGTAAAATGCTAGTTATAAGTGTCTTACCAAGAATTGCAGCAGTTCGCTGCTGAAACGGTGTGAGCCCAGAAATCTATTACCTCCTCTAGTGATATTGACACTCAGTCGGTGGGCTTCAATTCAACTATTCACATCAACTTTGATATCTGGCCACTTCTTTATTTTGGGCACTGTGCGACATTTTGAATTTTATTTTTGAGTGCCTCCACCATGCTGTGCAACTCCATCAATTTGTCTTTGTCACTGGCTCCAACCTCCTCTGAAAAGCCAGATGGAACAAGGCCATTCTCTTCGGCAATTTCCAAAATGTCAATTGGTTCTTCTAGGCCCAAGTCATCTCCACTTAGACAATCAAATATGCCTTTGTAAAAGGGCACAGGTGGGCCTCGAATAAATACTTTGTACTCCGTAGCAACCAAACCGTGTTGGTTCACCACACTCCAGATCATTGCAAAAATTGTGTTGAGGTGCTGAAGGCTTATCATGTCACTTGACAAGTAAGTGAGCTGTACTCCTCGATCCAGCAGCAAAGAATCCACTTCATTCACAATGATACATTGGAACTGATGATTACCTCTGACCTGTTTCAATTCAAAGATCTGGCATAGATAGTCAGCTGCAAAGGTCTCCACAGTCCCATAGACAATATCAGCTTTATAACAAATTGCTCGTTCTTCATCCTTATTTCTGTTAGTGTTTGTACAGGTATATACTGTAATGTTGAAGAATATATAAAAGGGAATCCAATCTTCTGTATCTCGTTCACAGAGCACAGAAGAACCAGAAACAACATCCACTTGCTGTCCCATCAACACTCGCATGGCTGCAAACATGGCTATAATGCAAGATTTATCGTCTTAGGTGCCAACCTCCAGTAACATCGAGCTGAGCTCCACAGCTGACACGGTCTTGAGGAAGCAACTTTGTCACGCTGCCACCAAATACTCACAGAAAAATCCACAAGTTAATTTAATACACATGCTGTCTCTAGAGTTTCTCCACACTCAATGTATTCTTCACATCCTCGTTATACCCTCTGATCTACCATTTCAATTCAAATGCCTCCAGTTTCCAGTAAGGCTCTGCTTCGCGATGACAAGTAATAAGTCTCAGGGACAGACCATACAAAAGGTTGCCATTGATTTCAGGGAAGATTGTTGTATCGGTGTGTGTGTGTATGTGTATATATATGACAGCAACACTCACAACAGTGACAAAACAATTACATTGACAATCATGTTACGTTATTTTTAAAATGTTTCCTTTTCTTTTTCATAACTTCTTTAACACACTACTTCTCTGCTGCGAAGTGCAGGTATTTTGCTAGTCTATACTAATAAAAGGCAAAGCCCTCACTGGCTGACTAACTGACTTACTCACTAACTCACTGACTCATCACTAATTCTCCAACTTCCCATGTAGGTAGAAGGCTGAAATTTGGCAGGCTCATTCCTTACAGCTTACTTACAAAAGGTAAGCAGGTTTCATTTCGAAATTCTACGCAAACGGTCATAATGGTCAACAACATCCGCCATGTTGAACTTTCTTATTTATGGCCCCATCTTCATGAAATTTGGTAGGCAGCTTCCCTGCGTTAACCGAAACCGATGTACGTACTTATTTCACTGGTATGACGCCACTGTTGGCCGCCATATTGAACTTCCAACATAACTAATTTTCCAGCTTCCAGTGTAGGTAACTTCCCGTGTAAGTAGAAGGCTGAAATTTGGCAGGCTCATTCCTTACAGCTTACTTACAAAAATTAAGCAGGTTTCACTTCGAAATTCTAAGCATAACGGTCATAATGGTCGACAACGTCTGCCATGTTGAACTTTCTTATTGATGGCCCCATCTTCACGAAATTTGGTAGGCGGCTTCCTTGTGCTAACCGAAACCGATGTACGTACTTATTTTAGCGGTATGACGCCACTGTCGGCTGCCATATTGAACTTTCCAACATCAGTAATTTTCCAACTTCCCGTGTAGGTAGAAGGCTGAAATTTGGCAGGCTCATTCCTTATAGCTTACTTTCAAAAGTTAAGCAGGTTTCATTTCGAAATTCTAAGAGTAACGGTCATAACGGTCAACAACTTCCGCCATGTTAAACTTTCTTATTTATGGCCCCATCTTCACGAAATTTGGTAGGTATCTTCCCTGCACTAACCGAAATTGATGTACATACTTATTTCAGTGGTTTGATGCCACTGTCGCCCGCCATATTGAACTTTCCAATGGTCTTTGTTACTTATGGGCCCATCTTCAAGAAATTTGGTACACGGGTTCCCAACACTAATTGAATCCAACGCCTCCCACGTTGTTGGCTGCCTGCCTATGTAAGGCCGTCTGTCGTTCCGGTCTCTTCATTCCCTTCCTTGCTTCGCCACAGGGTTCACATCTCCCTGCTGATAACTGCAGCCTTTTTATTTAAACCACGGCTTCTCCGCTGTTTTATTGTTCGTTTATTACGATTATAGTTATTGTGTAGGAATTTTAGACTTACTTTACATTTTCAGGTACCTATTTCCTTTATCATTCCAACCGTACCCCCATTAACATGTCTATCGAGGTGATCACCATCAATCAAAGAACTGTAATCTACCGAGTGGTTTCCATGCCCGGAGATTCCTCCTGCCTTTTCCATTCTCTGTGTTACGTATCACATGGCCATATCAAGCTCACTCTTGATATCCGGAGGAACATTGTGTCTTATGTATTGAATGACTGGGACAGGTTCAAGGTGTGGACTGATGACAGTACAGGAGATAATTATACTACACAGGAGCACTATAAGAGTGAAATGCTTAAGCCCTTCACCTATGGTTCTGCATGTGAGTTGATGGCTGCCGCTGAATTGTTCGGTTGTTGCTTTCAAGTGTACCAAAATGGCCAAATATTTTACACCTTTGGACAACCGCCAACGCCTCTTAAACATCTTAGATTCACAGGTAACTACTGATTTCAGTAGTGGACACTTTGATGTTTATGAATGTTTAAACTCTCAAAAGCTGGCTGCGAAGTTATCGATGAAAACGGTTGTATGCTTACAACGCTTGACAGATGCCAAATGTCACTTCAACACAAGTCCTGCAAATACTGTCGTAATTGAAACAAACCATGAAACTCAAACCGATTATGACAGCAGCAATCAAAGCTGTGAGATTTGAGGCAAGATTGCTTTTCACATGGCCAACTGTACGTTGCATGCTCAAGAGTAAGCTCAGCGCACAGCTTGGTTATATTACAACCGGAGGGCCAAACTGACAATGTGGTATACAAAGAGATCCTTAACAAATAATTATTGGTATATTTTCCCTCAGTTTAAAAAGGTTTACTTTTCTTCTTAATAAAAATTTTAAGGCAGTAATTCACCGTAGCGAAGCACGGGTATTTTGCTAGTTCATTTTATAAACTCCCTTGCAGAGAGTGAATAAAATCTTTTCAAGATCTTCCACATTTTTACTTGCACTCAGGGAGCCTTTTGGTATATTTTCAAGTATGTCACGTTCACTCACTTGGAGGGCAGCAATTTTTTTTTGGACACCTGAAACAATGCAGCGCACCTTATCAAGAGTCTGAATGTCAATGCTTCCCGACTTTTTAATTTCCTCCAGAACAGTATCAGGTGACTTTTCTGATTCTTTTCTGAAGTCCTTTTCAAATTCTTCATACAGAATCTCTGTACCAAGGTGGTCACTGATCTTCTTTCCATCTTCATCCTGCCAGGTTGGAGGGACATGGTAGATTTCAATCAGATGGAGCACCTTTGCGAGGAGGACAGGATCACTGCAACAGCTTACCAATTCATACATAAAATCCATAGCTTCATTTGGCTTCCAAAGACCAGACTGGACAATCCTCAGAAGCCTACAGTTCAATTCAGAGTAAACTTCTTCATTATAGGAATGGAATGCTGTGGTTAGCAAGACCTCATATCACTTCTTTTTCACACTTGTGATATCTTGTCCATATTTTGGCTCATTGATTTCTCTCAGGCACTTTTGGAGAAGTTCTAGAAATTTCAAGAGAAAGACTTCCTCTGCTGGAAGATTCTCCATCTTGGTCATCAGCTTAGTAATCTTTACAACATGGCAGTCAACTTTTTCCATCATACTTTTATATGCTCTAAGCAAAGCTTGTGTGAAACAAAAGATGTCAGTTACTTTTTCAGCAGCATTGCTAATCATCTCCACAAGGTACTGAGCTTGGTTGGTAATGCTCTCCTATAGACGGTCTTCCATCTTGAGATATGCAAGTATAAATTCGGTTATCAGTACTTGAGTATGGACAAGAGTAAGTCTGCTTGGGGGTTTTGAAGGCCACTCTTGGAATAGTAGTGTATCCTCTTTTTCAGATTTAGCCTTTGCATCCTTAAAGGTTTGATCCAGCCTCTCTTGCAGCTCCCAATTTTCCATTTTCTTCAGCTTCCTTCTTTTGTCTTTCCTCCTCCTCTCTCCTTCTCTGGTCTTCCTGTTCTCTTCTTTTTCTCTCTTCTTCAGCCAGTTTTTGTGTTTCTTCTTTGCCATTCCTCCTCCTCTCTTTTTTCCCTTTCTGCTGCATCTTTTCTCTGCCTCTCTTCCTCTTCCAGTCTTCTCATTTGATCCTCTGCTGATCTCCTTTGCCTTTCATCTTCCTCCCTTCTCTGCCTCTCTTCTTCCTCCCTTCTCCAACTTTCATCTATCTCCCTTCTCTTCTTCTCTTCCTCTTCACGTCGCCTTCGCTCTTCTTCCCTTGCTAATCGCTATAGATATAGAAGCAGTCAGGGCACTTGTATTGATTGTCTGCCCCAACTTCTCTGTAATATTGGCCTCCGTTATAAATATAGACATAATATCCCTACCTCCAGTCCTTGGTAAAGTTGTCAAATGAGGTGCAAGGAGGAAGCCCTGCACCACAAATGCAACAGTTACATCCATTACATTCAGATGGTCTGTTTCCCATTGTCAATTTAAACTAATTAGCCCCAACCAGGAGATTTCAAATGAGTCAATTTTTTTTTGTAAAAAAATAAATAAATAAATAAAAATAGCGGTTAGATGCAGAAGTTGAGATAAATATTTAAGAAAAAAAAAAAACCCACACGAAAGGAATACATCCCAATTACTAGATAAGCGTAGTCTTTCCTTTAGTTGTAAAAAGGATATTGGACCTGCCTACTACACTTTTTTAAAGTAGTGCTCTTAAAGATACTTGGAAGGAGTTGGAATGATTGACAATAAAAAATATCATATATCTCAAAGTAAAAATTGTCTGAAAAATAATTAAACATTATCTGACTGAATCAGACAAATAGAAAATCCAGGTTAAGAACCTAAAATTGAGAGATAAGAAACCTCAAGAAGTCTGGTTTCTGAAATATTCCATTAAAGTCTAAACAGAGGATAAGGCAGCAATCAGGCATGCTGAAATTCACAATCATCAATTAAATGCTCTATTTAGGATAACACAATTGAACATTAGTTTATTGAAGAATTGAGAGAACATGTAGTACAGGACTAGCTTATTTTCAGTTGAAGAAAGGGATTAGAAACTGGCAAACATGATGCAGGCAAGATGAAGACACAGGAGAGAGACAGACCCCATGGACAAACATCCACCTTTGATGTTGGTTTTCAGTAATTTCTTTAGGACTATATACAGTAAAATGGAGCCTCACTCATCCCACAATACAAAAATTGAATAAGGCTTTAGGAACCAGCATTCCTAGTTTTGCACTCACACAAAAACACTCCAAGTCACACTTTTAGATAGAAGTATATTCTGAAAATTGAGAGAATGTGGAAGAAATCCACACACATGCCCCACCACATATACAGAATACATTTACTTTAGAAAAGTAAATACTCTCAAAATATCAATGGTGCAATTGATGCTTATCATCAAGTACAAGGCGCAGGTTAAGAGTGTAATTCACTTTCACAGAGTACATAAATTAGAAAAGGAAAACCAAAATAAAGCAGTCTTATTGGATTTCAGCTTGTAGTTCTTATTGTACACTTCTAGCAAAAGGCTCTTCAAATAAAATAAGCACCTGAAAATCCTTTGTAATTAGCTAGGATTTTTAAAGTTTGTTATATTTGAAATTTGCATGGCCATCATATCATTTACAAAAAATACTTTCCAGATCATGGTATATGACTACGTATAAGTTTGCATATCATTTTTATTCTCATTGGGCACTATGAACTTCAGATTGAGCATAGCCAATCAATTGTACTTTGTAATGACAAACTAATATATAGTGGTTATACTTTAAAAAAAAAACTTTTCCACTTAAAAACCAAGTACAATTCACTTCATAATCTACTTTAGGAAGGAAAGCAAATCTAATATCTTTCCACCACTGTGTATTTTGATACTTTAGTTTTACCTGCTGCTTTAGAAATCCATCAACCATTACCCATTTTGATCCATCTGATTCCAGTCAATAAATCTACGTACTACAAGTTTACCTTTCCTTGATATTTGTCTATTAAGCTTCACTGAATTTAAAACCTAATATATAAGCCAACTATGTCACATGTGCTGTATCTGCCCTATAGCTTCTTCCAAACTTAGTACACTAAGGCTAGTTAACCCTCCACCCCGATTTCTATACAGCATATTGATTTATTTTCACAATGAAAACATCTCAACCAGAAACCTTTTCAAATTGTGAAAGGTGACCAAAACCAAGCCAGGAGTAACCACACATCCAAAATTAAACATTCTGGCTGGTCATTAAACAAAATTCACATTCTACAGACTAATCCTTCAATAGGAGCCATATTTCACCTACTACTGTACATCATTCTCTTGCCTGTAGCTCATAATAAAGCAGTTATTTTCCACGCCAGATTCTTTGCTGTTCAAATATTACTGTATAATTGATCTCCCAATAAATTTGTTAACAAAACAGATTACACAAACCTCTTATCAGTCCAAAAATCTTAGTTACTGCATTTCTTACCAAAAACGTTATCCATAGGAATATGAATTATACATAGTACTGTATAGTGTCTTACAGATTCAAAATGGTAGGATGGTGTCATACAGACCTTTGAAAGTTGACAATGATATAATGGCTAATGCCAACAACTTAAATCCTGACTTCAAGTCACACATGTGTGTGTGTGAGGATAGAAGCGGTGGAGATTACATATTCATTTTTCTCTTCAAGTATTATTACTCCAGGCACTGGGAGTAGAGGATAGCAGTGGTGGAGTCAACAATCAAAATGCAGTGCACTGAGATGTGGCATACTCGAAAAGGCCACAGGTTTGTTAATGTAATAAATCACATGATGCTAGGTGGGAAACAATTTGTTCCTTTTGTAGGGTGGACTGTGAAAACTGATTGTGGAATAGAGCAGTATTTGGTAGGAACGTTTCACACTGAAGTGGTTCTGTTGAGGTTGTATTAAGGGAACAAACTTCTGGCCGCCCCTCAGACATGACTTGGGCAACGGACTTAAAGCCATGTGACCTCAATGCTGCTCCACTTTACTTTTTCCACAGACAGTAGATTTCAGGGCTAAAGATTCAGATTATATCACCATTGAAGGTCAGCAGAGTTCAGTTCCAGACCTGCTTAATGCAGCTCACACTCTGGTGTAGGTGAAGCTTGGATACACTTCAGGATTTGCTGCTTTGGCCCAGTCGTGTGGCCTGTAACAGAGGTTAACAGACAACATTAAGTGGGGCTTTGGAAAACCCAGGAAAAAGTAGCTTTTACATTGCTTACATCCTTCATGATCAGCCACTTAAGGGGGGGGAGAGAGAGTGTACATGAATTAAAATTCTAAGAGGTGCAATTTTAATGCAGTTTTTCTACCTAGATTTTAAAGTACTACATTACTTAAAACTCTGAAACTATGGAGGCAAGAAAAAAAAACCCACACCTGCAAACAGGACTTTTGTCATCTGCCCTCCATTTAGAGGGGACTGTGAAAGTTTTTTGTAAACATAGTTGTTCCTGGGGACATGTGCAATTTGTTTCACTTCACCACCGATATGCTTAAGATTACAGCAAACAGCTTTATCCTCCATAATTTAAAACACTGCAGGATTGCACCATAAGAGGCTACTGGAAGCTGTGGCAAATACACGCAAGGTGGCGTCACTAGTTTTTTTTTTGGCCAGTAGTAGCGGCACCTAAAAGGTGTTTACCAATGACTGAAGTGAGGGATTTACAGTGCACCCGGAAAGTATTCACAGTGCATCACTTTTTCCACATTTTGTTATGTTACAGCCTTATTCTAAAATGGATTAAATTCATTTTTTTCCTCAGAATTCTACACACAACACCCCATAATGACAACGTGAAAAAAGTTTACTTGAGGTTTTTGCAAATTTATTAAAAATAAAAAAACTCAGAAATCACGTACATAAGTATTCACAGCCTTTGCTCAATACTTTGTCGATGTACCTTTGGCAGCAATTACACCCTCAAGTCTTTTTGAATATGATGCCACAAGCTTGGCACACCTATCCTTAGCCAGTTTCGCCCGTTCCTCTTTGCAGCACCTCTCAAGCTCCATCAGGTTGGATGGGAAGCGTCGGTGGACAGCCATTTTAAGATCTCTCCAGAGATGTTCAATCGGATTCAAGTCTGGGCTCTGGCTGGGCCACTCAAGGACATTCACAGAGTTGTCCTGAAGCCACTCCTTTGATATCTTGGCTGTGTGCTTAAGGTTGTTTTTCATTCTGAAAGATGAACCGTCGCCCCAGTCTGAGGTCAAGAGCGCTCTGGAGCAGGTTTTCATCCAGGATGTCTCTGTACATTGCTGCAGTTATCTTTCCCTTTATCCTGTATAGTCTCCCAGTTCCTGATGCTACCACCACCATGCTTCACTGTAGGGATGGTATTGGCCTGGTGATGAGCGGTGCCTGGTTTCCTCCAAACGAGACGCCTGGCATTCACACCAAAGAGTTCAATCTTTGGCTCATCAGACCAGAGAATTTTGTTTCTCATGGTCTGAGAGTCCTTCAGGTGCCTTTTGGCAAACTCCAGGCGGGCTGCCATGTGTCTTTTACTAAGGAGTGGCCACTCTACCATACAGGCCTGATTGGTGGATTGCTGCAGAGATGGTTGTCCTTCTGGAAGGTTCTCCTCACTCCACAGAGAACCTCTGGACAGAGTGACCATCGGGTTCTTGGTCACCTCCTGACTAAGGCCCTTCTCCCCCGATCATTCAGTTTAGATGGCCAGCCAGTTCTAGGAAGAGTCCTGGGGCCTCATGTATAACGCCGAAATGTGCTTACGCACAGAAAAATCCAGATGCAGGAATCTGTGCGTACTCCAACTTCCACGTTCTTCCGCTACATAAATCCTGATCAGCGTGAAAACTAACGCTCGTGCACGCGCTTTATGTAACGCCCCAAACTCCTCCCAGAATTACGCCTCTTTGAATATGCAAAATAATATAAATCGCCCTTAAGCGCAGCCTTCTGTGAAAAGACAATGGGAAAAGCACGGGGGGAAATATAAGAATTTCAGCGAATACCAAGTGGAGGCAAAGGAAAAACATACTATTTGTTCAAATAAACCGTGGTATAATCAACAAAAGGAAGTTGATCGAGTGACATAGCGTGTTGGAGAAACTTGAAAACTCACATCCACAAAATCGCACAGTGCCAGAAATAAAAAAGAAGTCACATATCAAAGTCACCGTCAAAAGCCGAGTTGTAAGCCCACTGTCTGAGTGTCATATGAAAGCTTATTAGGGTACAGAGAAAAAAGGCACACGGTGGGGAAAAAGCACGAAATGTCAACTTCAATCTCGACATTTCCACTTTAATCACGTAGTGTATTTTGTCATTAAAGTAGAACATCATAAACTTCATCTTAAAATCGTTTAATTAAGCAGTTTCTCAAATCACATCGTAATTAAAGTAGCACATTAAATGCTTTGTTTTGTATTTGATCTTCTATGTGCTCTATGTGTGTGAATCGCTACTTGCTTCTTAAACCGGCTCTCTTCCTCCAACTGGACACAGAGTCCATTACATTCGTGATATTACAGCTCTCTGAATAACTAAAATACTGAGATGTATACGTGATGTCATTTTCATGATGATAGGAGTTAAAGCACGTTATTAAACATGTGTTTCACTTCGATGAAATAATTTATTGCAGCAGTACTCAGGGGCACCTCTAGGCTTGTGGTGGCACTGGGCAGAGAAAGAATCGGTGGCTCCTTCGCCCGCCAATGTCATGCACGGTGGATGGCCACGTCCGTTGCAGACACTGCATAGCCGCCTCGTGCTCATGACACAAGCATTTAACTTTTGCCAAATTTGTCGCTGCTTTTGCTGTGTGGTTATTTTCTCTTTCTGTTTTATATTCAATATACTGTATATTGGCGTAGCCGTCACTGCAGTCAGTGCTTTTCTTTCCCCAAGTAACCGATCGCCATACAATCAGCTCTGTAATAGACGTTAAGCCTAATTCTTCAAAACAATTAAAGAACATTAAAATATCTTCGTAGTACATGTTTAATTATTCTATCCTTAACGACACTCCCAGTGAAGAATATAGATTATTTAAATGAAGTTAAAGTTTTATCTGTATAATTTAACAAACATATTTTGCTGCATTTCACCTTAAAAATGATATCCTCATCATATGTAAATACGCGCTTTATAAAGTGGCCCAGGTTGTGAGATATTATAACTGTAGTGCAAGCTTACAGTGGGGTGATTGTACTTATAAGTACAAACAGTTCTACAAGGAGCACTTGATTGACTGCATTTAAAGTTCTTGGGATTAAACTGTTTCTGAACCGCGAGGTCTGTACAGGAAAGGCTTTAAAACGTTTTGCAGTGGCTGAGACAGCGTGTCCTTGAAGCTGTATACCGATAATTCTCTTTCCGATCAGCTGCTGCTGTGATTCACACTCAGATACAGTGATATAAATACTCCGAGTGGTGCAGTGAGAGTAATATGGAAAAAGATGATCCGCTGTGGCAACTCCTAACGGGAGGAGTTGAAAGAAGAAGAAGAAAAATAAGAAGAAGAGGAAGGTGCAGTGAGAGTAACAATGCTAAAGTAGTTATGGTATTTGGAATACTATGGCTGTTCCCTGGACCATTATATTGTTACAAGTTAATTACAATCAGATGCGTTACACTAATAAACAATATGCGGTTAGTTTCAGTGTATTTATAAAGCCGCATCATGAAAATAAGGAGTAATTACACAGGAACAGTACCATTGCTTTGACGCTGGGTGCCGCCAGTCTGCAAAACCAAGCGGAGAACTTGCGTACGACAAGGCATGAGGTACCGTGGAAAAGTGTGTGGCTTTACGCCAAGTGTAGGTTTTATACATCGCGATTTGAACGTGGAAAAGTTCTTAGGCAACATTTCTGTGCGTACGCACCGTTTATACATGAGGCCCCTGGTGTTTTCGAACTTCTTCCACTGACGGATGATGGAGGCCACTGTGTTCATTGGGACCTTCAAAGCAGCAGAATTTTTTTCTGTAACCTTCCCCAGATGTGTGCCTCGAGACAATTCTGTCTTGGAGGTCTACAGACAATTCCTTTGACTTCATGCTTGGTTTGTGCTTTGACATGAACTGTCAACTGTGGGACCTTATATAGACAGGTGTGTGCCTTTCCAAATCATGTCCAGTCAACTGAACTTACCACAGGTAGACTCCAATTAAGCTGCAGAAACATCTGAAGGATGATCAGGGGAAACGGGATGCACCTGAGCTCAATTTTGATCTTCATGGCAAAGTTATTGAAGGTACCTCAGAGACTTGAAGGCTCGGTTGCTGGATAAACCATCCTCGACATCTGAAGTCAACGTAACATCAACCACACCTTGTGCCGCTCAATTCCAAGGGCAAGTAAGCTTCACCTGGGTTTCAGCTATGCAGGCGGGGGTTCAAGGCTAGAACACCTCCATCGGCACAGGCGAGCATCCCAATCCAGAACCGGTTCAACCCTCTTCGCGTCCCCAGTTTGCCTTCAACCCCGGGTGATGTAATCATGATAGGTGATTCGATTGTACGAAACCTCAATATCACATGCCCTAATCGTAAATCTTTTGTTTGCTATTTTCCCGGTGCTCGAGTCCGAGATGTGATGAGACGGGCGCCAACCATCTACGAGAAGCACAAGAGGGCAGTTGGATCCATTATTTTACACGCCGGCATAAAGACATAAGGTTCCGACAGTTAGAGGTTCTCAAGGCTGACTTCGCAGCCCTAGTTAAAGACACGAAGGAGAGGACCCCATCGACAAAAATTTTCATCTGGGGTCCACTACCTCTCGTCAGACGATCAAATGAATACTACAGTCGTCTGCTGGGTTTAAACAACTGGCTGAGAGGCTTCTGCGAGACTCAAGACATCGGGTTTATTGACAACTGGGATCTTTTTTGGGAAAGGCCGTGCTTCTTCAAGCGGGATGGACTGCATCCGAATAGATTTGGTGCCCGGATCCTCTCCGAAAACATCGCTAAGGTAATTCGTCTATCTTGACTGTCTATTTCTACTTTAAACCCCTTTCGTAATGCTACTGCTTTGATAGGACATAATAGCTTAACACAGTCTTCTGTTAAAGTGCACAACATTAATAATCTAATAACCAATCTTAATGCACGTAAAAAATCTAGGCAGTGCGGCATAAACACCAATAATTTAATTGCAATTACTACTTTAGATCAACAATACATTAAAACTATAAAAACAGATTGTAGATTACATAAAAAATACACACAGAGGGGCGTTAACAAAAATAACTTTCCAATAACGTTCCAAATACCAATAACGCATACAATTCAGCTCTGCCCCTTCGAAACATTAAATATGGCACTATTAAATGTTAGAGCTTTAACTAACAAGACATTTTTTATAAACGATCTTATTAGTGATAGAAACATTGATTTTATTGCACTAAGTGAAATGTGGCTTAACTCTGACGGCACGGCTGTTTTAATCGAATCGGCGCCTCCGGATTACAGTTTTACTCGTGCAGGCAAAAATGGGGGGGGGCTTGGCAAATATTTACTCGAGCCGGTTAAAATGTAAAGATGTTAGTTTTGTTAAATTTAAGTCCTTTGAGTATCTCGTCGTTGTTATTCATGGAGATTCTCACATTCTAGTATTATCCGTGAATAGACCTCCTAAATATAACGTCTTTCTTTGAGGAATTCTCTGACTTAATGTCAATTTTAATTACAAACTATAACACACTCTTAATAGTCGCGACTTTAACTTTCATATCGACAATCAGTGTGACCAAAAAGTAAAAGAATTCATGAACCTCCTGGACTCTTTTGATTTGAGACAGCTCATTAATCAGCCTACACATAAAGCAGGTCATACGTTAGACTTAGTGATTACTAAAGGACTAAAACTTGATATAAAGCAGGTCATTGATATCGGTCTATCAGACCATTTCCTTCTACTATTTAATATAGAAATAATGATAGAAAACATCATGAGAAGCATTGTTAAAAACGCTTCTTTGACTCATCAGCAGCTTTAAAACTTACAAACATTCTAAGCAATCAGTCCGTTTATAGTGCCAACTATAATAGCAACGATAATGTAAATAGTAAAGTGGAAAACTTTAATTCTAAAGTAAGAGCTGCTGTTGACATAGTTGCACCTGAAAAGACAGTTAAAAAATCTTCTAGCATTGTTATTCCATGGAAGACCCAAAGAGTGTCTGATTTAAAAGAACATGTCGTAGAGCTGAGCGTAAATGGAGGAAAACTAAACTAACTATCCATTATGAGATATTGAAGGCTAAAATAACAGAATACAATAACACAGTCCGTCTTGAGAGCGCTGCTATTTCTCTAAGATTATAAATAACAATGCTAGTAATCCCAGAGTCTTATTTTCTACAATTGATCGTCTGTTAAACCCAGGTAACACAAAGGAATGCCCCAGAATACTTCCAGTGAAACCTGTGAGAACATTGCTGTATTTTTCAATCAAAAATTAATGATATTAGAATAACATAGTATATCTCCCCAACACTGCAGAACCTCCAAAGCCCCGGTACTCCATTATAAACAAATTAAATGCTTTCACCAGGATAGATTTACCTGAATTACATAGTATAATCTCTCAACTGAAACCCTCCACCTGCGTCCTTGACCCAATACCAACAAGGTTTTTCAAAGAAGTATCAGGCGTGCTAATTGACAATATTCTGACATAGTAAATTCGTCATTAGATACGGGGTCTTCCAGACTGTCTTAAGACTGCTGTAGTTAAACCCCTGCTCAAGAAAAATAATCTTGACCCCTCTGCTTTGAAAATTTTAGACCCATCTCTAACCTGCCCTTCTTAAGTAAAATTCTAGAGAAGGCAGTCATTATGCAGTTAAATGACCACCTCAATAAACATGCTATTCTTGATAAATTTCAGTCAGGTTTCAGAACAAATCACAGCACAGAAACTGCACTCGTTAAAGTAGTAAATGACTTGCGGGTAAATGCAGACAGAGGCCATTTATCTGTTCTCATCCTCTTAGATCTGAGTGCTGCATTTGACACCATTGATCACAATATTCTTAGAAATCGCCTTAGTCAATGGGTGGGCCTCTCTGGCAGTGTCTTAAATTGGTTTGAATCCTACCTGGCAGGAGAAAATTCTTTGTGAGTTGTGGTAATCACATCTCAAAGACACATGATATCCGATATGGTGTTCCACAAGGCTCTATCCTGGGTCCGCTGCTTTTCTCAATCTACATGCTTCCGTTAGGTCAGATTATCTCAGGTTACAACGTGAGCTACCACAGCTATGCTGATGACACACAGCTGTACTTATCAATAGCACCTGATGACACTGACTCTCTCGATTCACTAACACAATGTCTTACTGGTATTTCTGAATGGATGAATAGTAATTTTCTCAAACTAAATAAAGAGAAAACTGAAATTTTAGTAATTGGCAATAATGGATTCAATGAGGTTATCAGAAATAAACTTGATGCATTAGGATTAAAAGTTAAGACGGAAGTAAAAACTTAGGGGTAACTGTTGACTGTAATCTGAATTTTAAATCGCATATTCATCAGACCACTAGGACAGCATTTTTTCACTTAAGAAACATAGCAAAAGTTAGACCTCTTATATCATTGAAAGATGCTGAGAAATTAATTCACGCTTTTGTTTTCAGTAGACTAGATTACTGTAACGCACTCCTCTCAGGACTACCCAAAAAAGACATAAATCATTTGCAACGAGTGCAGAATGCAGCTGCTAGAATCCTAACTAGGAAAAGAAAATCCGAACACATTTCTCCAGTTTTGATGTCACTACACTGGTTGCCTGTGTCATTCAGGATTGACTTTAAAATACTGCTTATGGTTTATAAAGCCTTAAATAATCTCGCCCATCTTATATATCGGAATGTCTGACACCCTATATTCCAAATCGTAACCTTAGATCCTCAAATGAGTGTCTCCTTAGAATTCCAAAAGCTAAACTTAAAAGAAGTGGTGAGGCGCCTTCTGCTGTTATGCACCTAAAATCGGGAATAGCCTGCCAATAGGAATTCGCCAGGCTAATACAGTAGAGCACTTTAAAACACTGCTGAAAACACATTACTTTAACATGGCCTTTTATAACTTCACTTTAACTTAATCCTGATACTCTGTATGTTCAATTCATCATAATAACTATTCATAGTGGCTCTAAAATCGTACTGACCCCTACTCTCTCTTCTGTTTCTTTTTCCGGTTTCTTTGTGGTGGCGCCTGCCACCTCCACCTACTCAAAGCATCATGATGCTCCAACATTGATGGACTGAAAGCCAGAAGTCTACGTGACCATCATCATCAAGTCCTTCCATGAGAACCCTAAATACAAAGAGGACTGTTTGATTTATGTTAGGTAGATTGCCCAGAGGGGACTGGGCGGTCTTGGTCTGGAATCCCTACAGATTTTATTTTTTCTCCAGCCGTCTGGAGTTTTTTTTGTTTTTCTGTCCACCCTGGCCATGGACCTTACTTATTCTATGTTAATTAATGTTGACTTATTTTTATTTTTATTGTGTCTTCTATTTTTCTATTCTTCATTTTGTAAAGCACTTTGAGCTACATTTTTTTGTATGAAAATGTGCTATACGGTAATCCCTTGCTATATCGCGCTTCGACTTTCGCGGCTTCACTCTAACGCAGATTTTAAATGTAAGCATATCTAAATATATATCACGGATTTTTCGCTGGTTCGCGGCTTTCTGTGGACAATGGGTCTTTTAATTTATGGTACATGCTTCCTCAGTTTGTTTGCCCAGTTGATTTCATACAAGGGACGCTATTGGCGGATGGCTTAGAAGCTACCCAATCAGAGCATGTATTACATATTAAATAAAACTCCTCAATGATATATGATATGCTTCCCGCGCGGTGCTTGATTGTTTGCTTTTTTCTGTCTCTCTCACTCTCTCTGCCTGACAGAGGGGGTGTGAGCAGAGGGGCTGTTTGCACAGAGGCTCTTTGCCTAGAGGATACTGACGCTCCTCCACAAAATGCCACTTTATCGCGGTGCTTCGGCATACTTAAAAACACGTATTGATTTTTTGATTGTTTGCTTTTATCTCGCTCTCTCTCTCTGACGGCGCTCCTTTGAAGAGAAGATATGTTTGCATTCTTTTAATTGTGAGAAAGAACTGTCATCTCTGTCTTGTCATGGAGCACAGTTTGAACTTTTGACTAAAGGGTGTTATTTCATGTCTATAGGGCTCTAATAATGTTAACAGTGTGGGAGAGATTATAAGAGCTTAAAATACAGTACAGGCCAAAAGTTTGGACACACCTCCTCATTCAATGTGTTTTCTTTATTTTCATGACCATTTACAGCACTCCATCACTCTCCTTCTTGGTCAAATAGCCCTTACACAGCCTGGAGGTGTGTTTGAGGTCATTGTCCTGTTGAAAAATAAATGATCATCCAACTAACCTGACTTCTGCACAACACAACTGCTGGTCCCAACCCCATTGATAAAGCAAGAAATTCCACTAAATAACCCTGATAAGGCACACCTGTGAAGTGAAAACCATTTCAGGTGACTACCTGTTGAAGCTCATTGAGAGAATGCCAAGAGTGTGCAAAGCAGTAATCAGAGCAAAGGGTGACTATTTTGAAGAAACTAGAATATAAAACATGTTTTCAGTTATTTCACCTTTTTTGTTAAGTACATAACTCCACATGTGTTCATTCATAGTTTTGATGCCTTCAGTGAGAATCTACCAATGTAAATGGTCATGAAAATAAAGAAAACACATTGAATGAGGAGGTGTGTCCAAACTTTTGGCCTGTACTGTATATAAAAATAACCATTCAAACATATGGTTTCTACTTCACGGATTTTCATCTATCGCGGGGGGTTCTGGAACGCAACCCCCGTGATCGAGGAGGGATTACTGTATAAATAAATGTTGTTCTTGGTGTTGTTATTGCATTTTATTACTACATACATTACAATAAATACTGCTCTACAAATCTTAGACAGGTAGTATAGGTAGTATATACAATGATAACATTATTTATAAGCCAATGTATTTTGTGCAATTTGTTTTTTAAGTGTTAATTACATAAATGAAGATTGCATGATGCTGCAAGGTATTTTTTGGAAGTTTTTTTAAGTTCGGAATACAAGAATCACTATATTTTTTTCTGCAGCTGCATAATACACATAATTCCAGAGGCCTCATTTACAAAGCTTGTGTACTCACAAAAAAAGGCTGAAGAGGCTCACAAACATCAATATTTATAAAAGAAAACTTGCATGCAAAAGCTAGTGTATGTTTATGGCTACTCTGACCCATGCATATACAATAATTTAGAGAAACTGAGAAATAATGACACCCTTGATCAAGCAGGGAAATGCAGCGAGACCAACTAAATGATGACTCATGCATATAATAATTCATATCACCAAGTTGTCATTACAATATGCATTGATGTGATAAACATAGTACACCTCAAAAGTGTATATGATGTACAGACTCTATTTTAGTTTCCTTTTAAAAGGGCCAATGCTACATATATGCACTGAAAATGTTTTTGGTTTTCATCACTTTATATAGCCTATGTGTTGTCACTTCTCAGGGAACTGGCTGTGATTTATTTATTTTGAGGCATACTAGTTTTGACAGATGTGACGGTACTATACACAGTGGCTGGCTTGTTGGTAAGGTAACTGGCTGAAGCCTCAGTTTTTCATGTGTTCTGTACTGTTCATTGAATCAACAATCATATCATTATGTGTGCCAGGTGATTGTGGCTACCTGTTCAGATGCTGGTATCTTATGCCTTTCCTGGATCTTCAGAATGTACAGAGGAGGCGCTATTATGTTGCACATGGTCTTGTGTGCTCAGTTGCAGACCATCTCAACGTGTAAGAAGGAGGGCAGTTCTACTAGCCAATGTGTTGTTGCAGCATTGTGATTGCATATGTATGGAGTTGATTAGCATCAAGACACATTCAGAAATGCACAATTACAAGATGATTGTGATTTATAAATGTACAGTTTGTAGAAAAGTGCATGTGCCAGGTTTTATGAATCTGACTTTATTTTGACTAGTGTATCCATTTCATGTTTTTTGGCCTGCTCATATTTTCATGATCAAATCCATGAAACTTTTTATACCATTAATTGCATATTTTTCATATGAGGGCACACTAAAAAACCCAATTGTGCCCATGACTATATTTTCACCACATGAAAATCTCATTACAAGAATTACCCAGCAATTGCCCTTCCCTCTTTCTTCAATACTGCAGAGGATATGCACTAAGTACATTTTTTTTCTGTCTCTTTAGGACTGTAATGACAAAGATTGACATCATAATTGACAAAGCCAAGATTATACTGCTAGAACATGTCTGGCAGCAAATATCTTTAGATTGCACACATGTTAATAGAGTGCAAGTTCATAGTGTTTTCACAAAGACTAATTGCCTTTATGTGAGTCTACACCATCTCTGAAAAAAAGTTTTTTTATTATTTTAAAGTTTATAGTTATTGGTGATTGGTGTTGCAGAGGCAGCACTGCTGCATCACAACAAAGAGACCACCATTTGTGACCCAGGTGCATCCCCAATGGAGTTTGCATGTTCACCCATTACCCATGTAGGTTTCCTTTGAGTGCACTGGTTTCCTTCCACAGTTCAATGATATGTACACTAGGTGGATTGGTGATGCCCCTGCTGCAGGTTTGTGTGTTTGTTCACCCTGCGATAGAGTGGTACTCTGTACAGGGACCTTGTGTTCATTGCTTTTTGGAGTAGGCTCAAGCTTCTCTGTGATCCTGTTCACCTCAAAACGGGTCTGGAAAGTGGTTGCTAATAGATGACTTCTTGCAAGGTAAAGTTATAGGTTTATGTTGATATCACATATAGAGCTTATGTGCGCATGGGAGGCAGCTAAAGGGATTGAGTAAGGACAGTTCCAAGACATAACGGGATGTGGCAAAGTGCACTGACTCTTTTTCTCACTTACCTGCAGACCATTCATGGGGGATTCCACCTGGTCCTCTTGACGTCACTTCCAGGACTGGGCCAATGGAAAGAGACCTTGCTGGCTCTGGTCCCTGTGATGTCACGTCCGGGCTCGCACCAATGACAGAAGACCTACATGAGCCCAACCCCTTTGACTTCACTTCATGTCTTCCCCTTTAAAAGCCTCCACCTTTTCCCTATTCCCTCAGTTCTGTTTTGGACTCGGTTTTGTGCACATCAGTGCTGTATTTATGGAAAACTACTTAGCACCCAGGAAACCAGATTATACGGGTGGCTACCCCAAACCTTTATATGACTCTGTCTCGAGTTTGTGACTATATATATATATATATATATATATATATATATATATATATATATATATATATATATATATATATATATATATATATATATATATGTCTCCTCCTTGAACCGTCACCTTATCGTGGTGGAGGGGTTTGCGTGTCCCAATGATCCTAGGAGCTATGTTGTCCGGGGCTTTATGCCCCTGGTAGGGCCACCCAAGGCAAACTGGTCCTAGGTGAGGGATGAGACAAAGAGCGGTTCAACAAACCTCCAATGAAGAAAAAACTTTGGACAACGTTTTCCCTTGCCCGACGCTGGTCACGGGCCCCCTCTGGAGCCAGGCCTGGAGGTGGGGCTCGATGGCGCGCCTGGTGGCCGGGCCTGCACCCATGGGGCTCGGCGGGCACAGCCCAAGAGGTAACGTGGGTCCTCCTCCCCATGGGCTCACCACCTATGGGAGGGGCCAAGGAGGTTGGGTGCAGTGTGAGTTGGGTGGTGGCGGCGGGACCTTGGCGGTCTGATCCTCGGCTACAGAAACTGGCTCTTGGGGCGTGGAATGTCACCTCTCTGAAGGGAAGGAGCCTGAGCTAGTGCGCGAGGTGAGAGGTTCCGCTAGATATAGTCGGACTCACCTCGACGCACAGCTTGGACTCTGGAACCAATCTCTTGAGAGGGGCTGGACTCTCTACCACTCTGGAGTTGCCCACGGTGAGAGGCGCCGAGCAGGTGTGGGCATACTTATTGCCCCCCGACTTGGAGCCTGTGCATTGGGGTTTACCCCGGTGGACGAGAGGGTGGCCTCCCTCCGCCTTCGGGTGGGGGGAAGGGTCCTGACTGTTGTTTGTGCGTATGCCGAACAGCAGTTTGGAGTATCCACCCTTTTGGAGTCTCTGGAGGGTTGCTAGAGGGCATACCTTCTGGGATTCCCTCGTTTTGCTGGGAGACTTCAATGCTCCGTGGGCAATGACAGTGAGACCTGGAAGGGCGTGATTGGGAGGAATGGCCCCGATCTGAACCCGAGGGGTGTTTTGTTATTGGACTTCTGTGCTCGTCATGGATTGTCCATAACGAACACCATGTTCAAGCATAAGGGTGTTCATATGTGCACTTGGCACCAGGACACCCTAGGCCTCAGGTCGATGATCGACTTTGTGGTCGTGTCGCGGACTTGCGGCCATATGTCTTGGACACTCGGGTGAAGAGAGGGGCGGAGCTGTCAACTGATCACCACCTGGTGGTGAGTTGGCTTCGATGGTGGGGGAAGATGCGGTCAGACCTGGTAGGCCCAAACGTGTTGTGAGGGTCTGCTGGGAACGGCTGGCAGAGTCCCCTGTCAGAAGTAGCTTCAACTCCCACCTCCGCAGAACTTCAACCACGCCCCGAGGGAGGTGGGGACATTGAGTCCGAATGGGCCATGTTCCGTGCCTCTATTGTTGAGGCGGCTGACCGGAGCTGTGGCCGCAAGGTGGTCGGTGCCTGTCGTGGCGGCAATCCCCAACCCGTTGGTGGACACCGCGTGAGGGATGCCGTCAAGCTGAAGAAGGAGTCCTATAGGACTTTTTGTCCTGTGGGTCTCTGGAGGCAGCTGATAGGTACCGCAGGCCAAGCGAACGCGGCTTGGTTGTTGCTGAGGCAAAACTCGGGCATGGGAGGAGTTTGAGAGGCCATGGAGAACGACTTTGGACGGCTTCGAGGAGATTCTGGTCCACCGTCCGCGCCTCAGGAGGGGAAGCAGTGCAGTGTCAACACCGTATATGGTGGGGATGGTGCGCTGCTGACCTCACTCGGGACGTTATGGGTCGGTGGGAGGAGTACTTCGAAGACCTCCTCAATCCCACTAACATGCCTTCCAATGAGGAAGCAGAGCCTGGGGACTCTGAGGTGGGCTCTCCCATCTCTGGGACTGAAGTCACCGAGGTGGTCAAAAACTCCTTCGTGGCAGGGCCCGGGGTGGATGAGATACCGAGTTCCTTAAGGCTCTGGATGTTGTAGGACTGTCTTGGTTGACACGCCTCTGCAACATCGCATGGACATCGGGACAGTGCCTCTGGATTGGCAGACCGGGGTGGTGGTCCCCTCTTTAAAAGGGGACCGGAGGGTGTGTTCCAACTATAGAGGGATCACACTCCTCAGCCTCCCTGGAAAAGTCTATTCGGGGTTCTGGAGAGGAGGGTCCGCCGGATAGTGAACCTCGGATTCAGGAGGAACAGTGTGGTTTCGTCCTGGTCGCGGAACAGTGGACCAGCTCTTCACCCTTAGCAGAGTCCTGGAGGGTGCATGGGAGTTTGCCCGACCGGTCTACATGTGTTTTGTGGACTTGGAAAAGGCATTCGACCGTGTCCCTCGGGAATCCTGTGGGGGTGCTCGGGAGTATGGGGTACCGGACCCCTGATAAGAGCTGTTCGGTCTCTGTACAACCGTGTCAGAGCTTGGTCCGCATTGCCGCAGTAAGTCGAGCCCGCTTCCAGTGAGAGTTGGACTCCGCCAGGGCTGCCCTTTGTCACCGATTCTGTTCATAACTTTTATGGACAGAATTTCTAGGCGCAGCCAGGGTGTTGAAGGGTCCGGTTTGGTGGACTCAGGATTGGGTCACTGCTTTTGCAGATGATGTTGTCCTGTTTGCTTCATCAGGCCGTGATCTTCAGCTCTCTGGATCGGTTCGCAGCTGAGTGTGAAGCGGCTGGGATGAGAATCAGCACCTCCAAATCCGAGAGCATGGTCCTCAGCCGGAAAAGGGTGGAGTGCCCTCTCAGGGTTGGGGGAGAGATCCTGCCCCAAGTGGAGGAGTTCAAGTATCTCGGGGTCTTGTTCACGAGTGAGGGAAGAATGGAGCGTGAGATCGACAGGCGGATCGGTGCGGCATCCGCAGTGATGCGGGCTCTGCATCGGTCTGTCGTGGTGAAAAAGGAGCTGAGCCGTAAGGCAAAGCTCTCAATTTACCAGTCGATCTACGCTCCTACCCTCACCTATGGTCATGAGCTATGGGTAGTGACCGAAAGAACGAGATCGCGAATACAAGCGGCTGAAATGAGTTTCCTCCGCAGGGTGTCTGGGCTTTCCCTTAAAGATAGGGTGAGAAGCTCAGTCATCCGGGAGGGGCTCAGAGTAGAGCCGCTGCTCCTCCGCATCGAGAGGAGTCAGATGAGGTGGCTCGGGCATCTGATAAGGATGCCTCCTGGACGCCTCCCTGGTGAGGTGTTCCGGCACGCCCAACCGGGAGGAGGCCCGGGGAAGACCCAGGACACGCTGGAGGGACTATGTCTCCGGCTGGCCTGGGAACGCCTTTGGGATTCTCCCGAAGAGCTGGAAGAAGTGGCCGGGGAGAGGGAAGTCTGGGCCTCTCTGCTTAAGCTGCTGCCCCCGCGACCCGACCTCGGATAAGCGGAAGAGGATGGATGGATGGATGGATATATATGTGTGTGTGTGTGTGTGTGTGTGTGTGTGTAATATTAATTTTTTATGTTATATATGATATTATTTAATTTTCAAAACCTTTAGACTAAGATTTTGATTGTGCCACTGACATGCATGTCTACAAAAGATAGAAAGTAAAAAAATAAGTAAATATTGGAGAATAAACAAGGAAATGGAACTGGAGAGACAAAGTAATATGTACAACTTATAGATGAAGCAAGGCTGAGGATGACTGTGCTACATCTTGAGATGTTAAATAATGCCCTCCTAGGATACTACTAGCATTTTTGGAAAACCTAGAAATCTGTCTCAACAAAACCTCTTTGTCTATTTGTGTTACGGATTGGGAAGAATTTCCACCTGTCATCAACAATACAGCTCTGGAGATATTTTCTCAGTTTTCTGAAACTAAATTGAAATATGCAACAAAAGCTGGGAAGCCCAGAGAAAGAGCTTATTTTAAAGTCAGTCTCATTATTGATCTTGTGTTGCTTGTGGCTGTTGTATGATTACCTGCATAGCTTCTTGGTACAGACTTGCCTGACAGATGTTAGGTCTTACAGGTTTCACAAGGCATATTCTGAAACACTCTGTCACACCACTGCATAGTTGTATAGTTTATTATTTCACTTAGTCAGTCGTACATATTTAAACAGTTACACAGTAGTCACAAAAAAAGATCTGCAAAACAAACGGCAATGTTATCTTAATACGTAAACAGTGATTATAACTCTCATTCAGGTACTTTTTTAAAAAAATTGATGTTAAGAAAATTGAGCAACAATTCACAGACACTCCACAGCTGACAATATCACATATTTGATGCCATGTTTTAATCATTTGAGTTTGATATTGTTGTTTGTGAAATAAAATTCTATTTGGGCTCAGTAATTTAACTAAATGATATCACTGAAATGTTAAAAAACATTTATTTAATGTAGTTTGGTAGTGCAAGTAATTGATTTCTATTACGAAGGGTTTTTTTTTTACTATGACTATACTAAAATATCTAATAAACAAAATGTTAACTCTTTGATAAAGAAATATAATTTTTTTTAATGTTCCAACTTACAAATTAGTTAACTAAGTCCTTAAATACATCTGACTGTTATGGCATGGGTACATTTTACTAATTTGTTTCTTTATTTTTTTCCAGGAAAGTGTAATTTATCATTAAAAATAACGCATCATCTTTATATTATACCTTTGGGAATTTAAAAGACATGGATTGGTTCCACAAATAGCCTTCTCTGTTCAGGACTAAACAAGTTTAGTTTCTTTGCCTGGTCAGAGCAGGACATGCACTGTACACTGGGATGCATTTTGTTGTACTTTCCCTCTCTTTTGTAGTATGTTTTTGCCCAGAAAAACAGACAATAACATCTTTTAGGCATCAAATAGCTTTTCCCTTGTTTAATTTTTATTTGTTTTTATGATGTGGCCTATTATTTTATTTAGACATCTAGCTGCTTCTGTGTATTGCTCAAAATGTAAATATAGTATTTTGATGTAAGCTGTTAAATTCTTTTGGAAAGTTTTCTTCTTGAATGTTAGCACTGAACATTTTAGGTTACATTATCCTGTGAGAACTACTTAATATTGTGCAATAAAACTACAGTACCTATTCATCTATACTATAAAACATTACTGTCTGTGTGTGCATGTTTGTGTATGGTCCATCCAAGCAATCTGATTGATCAGTTTGGCTTTGATTGCTCAGTGGTAGGGATGATGGCACAATACCTTAGGGTGGCCTGCCAACTATGAATTTTTTTTTTTACTATTTAAAAAAGTAGTTAAAATGAGACACTTCAATGAGAAAATGGTGAATAGCATACAGAGAGATGTTGAGTTTGCAAATACTAATGAAGTACAACCTGAATCGCATTCAAAGATAAGAAGTATTCACAAGAATACTAATGATGTTTTCACAGAGAGTAATGGGAGTACATTGGTGGTAGTCAAAAGGTGGAAAGGAGATGAACAAGGTGCCCTGAAATGACAGAGTCTGAGAAGCAGGCTTTACAGGAATGTGATCAAGGGAGGAAGTGCTGGGCAAGAGAGGTCGAGACACTCAGAAATACAAAGGAAAGGTGTAGGAACAACAACACTGAGGACACATGTAGGGCAAGAAAAGTTGAGTCGTGCAAAGATACTGAGGAGAAGCACAGGACGAATGCTGTTTTCAGATTTATTCTATTACCTCTCTTCAATACTAAGCATAGCTAGTGTATTATAAATTTTATGCATTACAGAATGCACTTGAGCATCTATGTATGTAATGGTATTGATTTAGATTATTCAAATTCATACAATTCATTAATTAATTCATTCATTCATGAAGATTGGGCTGGCGCCTTGTCCGGGGTTTTTTTCTTTGCCTTGTGCCCTGTGTTGGCTGGGATTGGCTCCAGCAGACCCCATTGACCCTGTAGTTCAGATATAGCAGGTTGGATAATGGATGGATGGATAAATTCATGAAGATAAACAGATTTTGCCTATAACCAAATATTTAAAAAATTGCACAGACAACTTGACTGTGTACCTTTTTAAACAGCACATTATATACATCTTGATTATTAAAATGTTTTCAAAATTTAATTAGGATTCCTACAACTTGAAGTCCACCAGAAATGTATTTCATTTTCTAGCAATATTTTCTATCCATTCATCTATCCCTTTACTTATCTATTATTTAATATGCCTAATCCACTAGGGCCTAAACTGACAGAATGAGGTGCTCAGCAGAAATCCAAAAAAAGATACAAAAAGGTTAGTGTTTATGAAAGACAACAATAATGTAAGAAAATTAGGAAAATGAAAAGCCTTTGAAATAAACTGAAATAAACTTTTTGTTATAATCACTTTTAGTTTGTTAAATAAATGCATCAAATGAAGATATTAAAATTCAGATTCAATCACTTCAGCTTTCTTAGCTTAGATTTTTTGGGCTTTCCTTAAGAACTACAAGTTTAAAACATAGAAATAATTCAGTTTATGGTAAATTCCTGGTCTTAAACAACTGTATCTGGATTTTTCCAATGGCAATTCTAAAATCTAGCAGTAAATTGGACATTAACTTCATCGCAAAAAAAAAGGGAAAAGACAAATATATATATATATATATGAAAAAATACTGTATATGGTTATAAAAAAGTAGGATTCATTACTTAATAAAGCAAAAAAGAAAATCTAAGTCAGAAAGACAAATATAAAAATATAGGAATTTAGAAAGAGAAGATCAGAACATGAGTGGCAAACCTGATTAAAGGTCACCTCCAGCTTGACATGTTGTCTTTCAGTATGTGAAGTGTTTTAAATTCACATTAAACTTTTAAATCCTATTTGGAAATTTGGAAATTAATTTATCATTTATTTAGTTATTAACTGGCTTTATTTGGCATTAGAGACAAACAATTAGATTGGGATGGCTTTGTTTAAATTATTTTCTTTTTTCTTTGTTGAATAAAATCATTGAACTGATAGTTGAGTTACTGTACATAGCACTCTACAGTTACAGACCACGTGAAACTCAGCGGCCAACAGTCAAGTGATCTATTGCTAATAAAACGTGAAACATTGCTAACTCTGAACTTTTGATGTCTTTGCAGTGAAACATAATGTGACCTCAATGTACTGAAACTCATGACTACTAGTTGAAGGAAAATGAAATATCTAAATGAGGCTGAAAGGATTTGCAATACCGGAAGATGCTATATTTCATACAAAATTGTTGGCAAAGTCTATATGCTGGTGAATGATACCTTAATAAGGAATTTCAGAAAAATGAACAGAAAAATTATTTTTACTGTCTTTTCGTTCATCCTTTATTTAATTCATTGCTATACCTAATTTGCTAATTTTAACAAATGAAGAGAATCTACTGAACAACATACAACACAACGAAACACCATGGATATCTTTGCAGAAGCATGTGAGAGAGATATGTTTTAAAGTTTTGTTAATTTTCTAAGTTTTTATACTTCCAAATGCAGAATACATAAGAAAAAATACTTTAGTAGAAGGTTAGTGTACAGAATCACCAAATAATAACTAACTTATAGCAGTTAAAGCAAAATAATTGTAGTTTTCTTTGAGCTTGAGCATCAGCATGATCTCTATTTCACAAAATAAATTTTAGTCACTGAATCTAAGAGAAAGTAAAATAATTAGGAGCACAGCTTCAGAAATTGACTATTTCTATCATAAAGCACTTAGAAATATGCGCCATCATTATCATGAATTGTCATTTCCAATTTCTTTACCCTGTATGAGAAACACTGTAATAAATGAGAAACCACAATTACATTTATCTAACTACATCATTAGTATTTATAATGACTTTGTGAATAATGCTAATGAAAGAGTTAAGAATTAGGTTACTGATTATGTATATATACTGTACCTTAAACTGATATAGTTGTGACCAGAAAAAACTATTTAAGCTAATGCCTCAATACTTTAAGGTTTAATGCTTACCCCTCTGAACTCATCCTCCCACTTTTTACGCTGAATAACTAAACTCCACTGAGATGCATTTTCCTTTAAAGTTTTGGAGCTCAGTGCCTTTAGCTCTGTGGCTTTTTCAGTTACCTTGCTTTCTGACACATCAGGGTCAAGCCCTCGAGCCACAGCTGTATAGACCTTTCCTTCACCAGATACAGTTACAACTTTCCCTTTAACGCACACATCATAACGGCCATTGGGGTACTGCTCACTCCTGGGTCGGTAAATCACACTTATGGTACCAGTGATGGTTTTTGTTTTGGGGTTCAATGCTTGGATCTTTCTCATGTCACCTTTATTATCAGAGAGAACAACAATCCTTTTTCCTGTGACCTCAGCTAACACACGAATGTCAACCACAGTGGCGGATCTTTGGGTATTTTGAATATCTGCAGCATAGGCTTTTACAGCCTTAAGCATTTTAAGTGCAGTGGGTGTGAGATCTTTCTTGTAGTCTACAACATTTCCAGTGGAAACTTCTTTAGACTTTATAAAAGTATCAGCATCCACTTTCATCTTACGTTCAAGATATTTATTAATTTTACCGTTAACTTTATTTTGAGCAAATTTCATAAGATGATTGGAGAACTTCTGCTGGAAAATCAAAGTAAGCACATCCACTAGTGAACCTGCAACTTCAATTGCCAGCTCCCCTTTAAAGCCATCTAAACGTTTGGATTCATTTGCGGTTAACACTATTTTCTTTGCTTTTTCTGCCATATTGTTTTCTTGAATCATTTTCTCAAGATCCTTACAGTATTTTCCATTAAATTGATTAGACAAAATGATAACCGAAGCAATGGCATCTGCAGCCAAAGCACTCGCATAAGTTATTTGGATGATACCAAGAGCAATTTTAACTTTTCCTTTAGCCTTTTCAAAAGCATTACCAAGGACCTTAAGCATTGAAGAATGCAGTTTTTCCTGCCAGTCCAGACTCTCTTTATCCGATTTCAGCACTGTATCGGCAACTTCCTTAAAGATATTCTTCAACTTCTCTGTACTATTGGTATCTGACAACAAGACATTCAGTTGCATGCCGTCCTTTAGATGGGACAGCACCACAGTATCTGCCAGAGGCTTTAAGGGCTCCTGTTTCATATTCTTCTGCACTGATTCAGCTGCTGCTTCCTTTGCCTTATTTTTAATTTCTTCCACGATTTTATCCAACATTATCTCCTCTGTTTTACCAATAATCTCAACTGCAATCTCTTTGCCTGCATATTTGAGAACATTCTTTATGTTATCCTTTAGAGCCTGCTTAAGCCCTTTCTTGACCTGCTTGCTGAGAAGTTTGGGCAAAGCTTTCAATTTCTTACCAATGTGTTTCATTGCCTTCATTGTTGCTTTAGCACCTTTGGCAATAACCTTGCCAATTCCAAAGCTGACCAAGGCGAGGCCAACAGAGATTGCTTTCTCAATGGCCCATGATTCCCAACTGAATTCTCCAGTTATCATGGCTTCGGCACCACTGATGCAGTCTGATATTCCCTCACTAATCAATGCCGTACCAATGTTGGCTAGTGTGCCACAGGTTAAACAAGTAAGAAGAATTCCTGCAATAAGCTGTAAAATTCCCAGGAGGAAGACAAGCAGACCCTCCCAACAAAACCTGGGCTTCTCCTTAACAGTATAGATGTTGACCAGGCCCAGTTTGTAAAATTCATAGAGTTCTTGATGAACTTCAGACTGTGCATCTGGGACCAGTGCAAAAACGGATGTTTCTTCCACAATAGCATCCCTTCCTTTATCCTTGATCTCTTTCAACTTCTTAATGGCTTTCTCAATGTTTTTATTAAAGAAATCAAGTATTTGGCATTTTATCATTATGTGATTATGAAATCTGGTGGTTTCTTCACTCTCTTTCGATTTACTAGCAAGTTTAACTAACTGCAAGGTCACCACGCATTGCTCTTTGAAATTGGCCAGAGATTCTTTTGCTTTTTCCAAATCTTCCATTGCTTTGTTTAAGTAATTGTCTTTTGACAGCTTTATTGTGCAGTAGGCATGGCTGTAAAAAGCAATAGAAGCCCAAGATGGATCAAGTGCCATGCTTTTTTCGAACAACCGGGAGCTGAGTTCAAATTTTTCATCAAAAAGTTCTTTGTTGCCAAACCGGATGTACTGATAGATGCTAGAACATGGAGATTCTTCTGTTTTGCACTGTTGCTTGGCCTTCGCAATATCAGAAGCCAAGGAAGCCAACAGCTCATCTCTTCAATTCCAGTATTGGCTTAGACTTGAGTTGCAGCCATATTCCCCAGTATTCATTTAGAACAGCTACTCTTGCCTTCTCATTCTCCACATCTTCAATCTCATTGTACACAGAAAGTAAGATCTTGCAATACTGGGAAAATAACTCTTCTCTTAAGAAGATCTCTGGAATATCATCATCTAAGTAGTGTAGCACACGTGATTTTGCTACTTGATCTCTGATCCTTTTCACTGCACCTAGAGTGTTGACCTCGCCAAGGTATTCTGGCATGTGGTTACTGCACACAATCAGCTGAGCTGAGCCAGGCTTTCCTTTTCGAGCTGTGCGGCCAAAAGCCTGAAGTTCCACTCTTGCATTCTGGGAAAGGAAGGTGAGAACAACAAAGAGTCCCCCACTGTTATTGACATCCCCAGACACTTTGATGTCTGTTCCTCTGCCAGCCAAATTAGTGGCGACAATCACATCTCCAGGTGCTAACTCAGCATCTAAAATTTTTGCATTGTCATTGTCACTGCGTATATAGAGTTTCAGCTGGCCATGCACAAAAGGTTTCAGCGCCTTTTCAATTTCAATGGCTCTGTTGATGCTCTCGCAGATCACTAGAGCAGCTCTGCCTTTTCCAGTTGAACTGGGAGAGATCTGTCCCTGAACTGTAGTGCAGATTTTCTTTTTCCATTCCTCTGAAGTGTTTGTCATCTCTCCTTGAACTTCAAATAACTTTCTTCTATTAAATGTAGGGATACAGCAAGTGGTAAGGTTTGGGTAGAGTTTGGACAGAAACTCAATATCTGCGTCAGTGCCCAGAGTTCCAGTGGTGCCAAAAATTTGGCCTTGATACTTATTGAAATAAGAGACATTGGAGATAAAATTAGTGATTGTGGACATGGTGCTGATCTTTGTCTGATGCTTCATTTCCAGAAACTGCTGCAGGCCATCTCCCCATTTTTTGTTTAGTTCAATAATCCCAGTAGATTTGTAGTCCACTGGCAGAATGCAGTCACCTTTGACAACATATTCCCTGTCTGGCTGCAGCTTGATTGCTAAAAATGCATTTTCTACCCATTTCTGCATTTTTGTTTCTACAAGGTTTTTTAAAAAGCCTGGGATGTTATGTTTCTCATCGTTGTTGGTACAAGGTGTGAACTGGAGATGTTCCAATACGTAACTGCGAACTGGCTCCCAGAGTTGTTCATCTGAATCACAAAGCAAACAACAGAGTCCATTGTCCAGCACAAGGAAAGGAAGTCCAGGAGTGCTGTCATCAGCAGACAGCTGAAGTATTCCATTTGCGTCTTGAATGTATGTTGAAAAGTGATACGGAATGTAATCTTCGAGGACATTGAAAAACGTCAGCATGGCATTCTGATCAATAGTTTTTAGCTTCTCATTAAGTTTATCTTTGTCACTGGCTCCAATTTCCTTTGAAAATCCAGATGGAACAAGGCCATTCTCCTCTGCAATTTCTAAAATGTCAATTGGTTCTTCTAGGCCCAGATTATCTCCACTTAGACAATCAAATATGCCTTTGTAAAAAGGTACAGGAGGGCCGCGAATAAATACTTTGTTCTCCGTGGCAACCAAACCATGTTGATTTACCACACTCCAGATCATGGCTAGGATTGTGTTAAGATGCTGAAGGCTTATCATATCACTTGACAAGTAAGTGAGCTGCACTCCTCGATCCAACAGCAAAGAATCCACTTCATCCACAATGATACAGTGAAACTGATGATTGGGTCGTACTTGTTTTAACTCAAAAGTCTGGCGCAAGTAATCAGCTGCAAAAGTCTCTACTGTACCATAGACAATGTCAGCTTTGTAACAGATGGCTCTCTCTTCATCTTTGGTCTTATTAGTGTTTGCATCCACTGTGATGCTAAAAAGCCTATAAAAGGGGCTCCAGTCTTCTGCATCTCGCTCACACAGCACAGAAGAACTAGAAACAACATCCACTTGTTGTCCCATCAGCACTCGCATGGCTGCAAACATTGCTATGATGCAAGACTTCCCTTCTCCAGTGCCAACCTCAAGTAACTTACTGTATTTTGACATGGCTAGCAGGCACCATGTGACCATCTGTGTCACCCTTGGGTAATAGTTAGTCACTTTAAACACTCCTTTGCACAACGTGAATAAAATACTTTCAAGGTCTTCAGCATTTTTAGCATTACTCAGGGAACCTTTTTGTATGCTTTCAAGTTTGTCACATTTACTCACTGAGAGTGCAGCAATTCTTTTTTGGACGCCTGAAACAATGCAGCGCACCTTGTCAAGAGTTTGAATGTCAATGCTTCCAGTCTTTTTAATTTCTTCCAGAACAGTATCAAGTGACTTTTCTCTTTCTTTTTTCAAATCCTTTTCAAATTCTTGATACAGAATTTCTGTACCAAGGTGGGCAGTGATGTTGTTACCATCTTCATCCTGCCATGTTGGAGGGACACGGTAGATTTCAATCAGATGTAGCACCTTCGTGAGTAGGACAGGATCATTGCAGCTCTTTACTAAGTCATACATAAAATCCATAGCTTCATTGGGTTGCCATAGGCCAGACTGGACAAGCCTCAGGAGTCTACAGGTCAGTTCAGAGTATGCTTCCTCATTATAGGCTCGAGTTGCTGCACTTAGTAGAACCTCAAAGCACTTTTTCTCCACACTTTTGATATCTTTTCCATATTTTGGCTCATTGATTTCTCTCAGGCACTTTTGTAGAATTTCTAAAAAATTTAAGAGGAAGACTTCCTCTGCAGGAAGATTCTCTGTCTTTGTTATGTGCTTAGTGATCTTTACAACATTACATTGATATGTGCTTTCCAGCATTCTTTTATGTACTTTCAGCAAAGCCTGTGTGAAATGAAACATTTCAGTTATATTTTCTCCAGCATTATTTATTGTCTCTACCAGATACTGGGCTTGGTTGGTGATGCCCTCTTGCAAACTGCAGTCCTCTATTTTAAGAGACTTGAGCACAAGTTCTGTGAGTAGCACCTGTGTATGGACAAGAGCAAGTCTTCCTGGGGGATTTGAAGGCCAGTCTTGGAAAAGCAATGTTTCCAGAGATTTGGAAAGACTCTCCACTTGGTTTGTGGTGAGTGCAGTTAGTGTCATGTTAGAAAGTGGTATTCCACTCTTGGCACATAATACATCTATGAGGTTTTCATTATCAGTTTCATGATTTTCAAGGTCAATTTTGATGGTGTCAAACTCATCAAACTGGGTGACTACAATGTTTTTTGTGGTTTTCTGCTCCATCTTCTCACGGGTTATGTCTTCTTCCTCTTCTGATTTGGCCTTAGCATTCTTAAACGTCTGATCCAGCCTCTCTTGAAGCTCCCGTTTTTCCCTTTCTTCAGCTTCTCTCTTTTGTCTTGCTTCTTCTTCCCTTTTTTTCCTGTCTGCTTCTTCTCTTTTTTTTCTTTCTTCTTCAGCAAGTCTTCTTCTTTCTTCTTCCTCTCTTTTTCTCCTTTCCTCTTCTGCTTTTCTTTGTCTTTCTGATGCCTCTTTTCTCTGTCTCTCCTCTTCTTGCTGTCTTCTCCTTTGTTCTTCCTCTGCTTTTCTTCGTCTTTCCTCTTCCTCTCTTCTTTGTCTTTCTGCTTCTTCTCTTCTCCTCCTCTCTTCTTCCTCCCTTTTCCTTCTTTCTTCTTCCTCACGTTCCTTTTTTTTCCTTTCTTCTCTTTCAAGTCGTTCTCTTATTGGCTGATAGAAGCAGTCAGGACACTTGTATTGATTGTCTGCCCCAACTTCTCTGTAATATTGGCCACCATTGTAAATGTAGACATAATATCCCTCAATCCAGTCCTTTCTAAAGTTATCAAATGATGTGCAAGGAGGAAGCCAAGTACCACAGACACAACAGTTACATCCATGGCATTCTGATGGTTGATTCCCCATGGTTTGTTATTGAACTTGAATAACAGATCTCAGTCAATGAATTATCTTCAAATGAAAATTTCACTAAAAAAAGAAGAAAAGTGGAATTGTGTTAAAATTGTGTTAAAATGTCTTGATATATTGGAACATGTACTTGATCTAAAATCAAGTAAGAATCTACAATTTATGATTCATAATTATTTTGAAGCATAAAAACATTACATAATTTGTTTTGTGATATATGTAATGGATTCAGAAAGTTCTCAAGTTAAAAGTTCCCTTTGCTTTCTGCACACTTTATATTGTTGTTGGTTTAACGATAGATGCATAAATTTGCAATGTTTGCCCATCAATCTACACACAATAACCCATAATAACAAACTGAAAATGTGTTTTTTGAAAGTTCAGTGAATTTATTAAAAACAAAAAACTGACATGTCCCATTTATTTAAGCACTCCATATTGTGGTCAGGTGTATCCTGGTTGCTTTACTTCTACTTGAGGTGTGTGTAGAACCTGATTGAAGTCTACCTTTGGTAAATAGAATTGATTGCACATCGTTTAAAAAGGTACACATCTGTCTGAGGTCTCACAATTCATGCTGCATTTCTGGACAAAAACCAAGCCATGAAGTCCCAGCAACTCACAGTAGGTCTCCACAGTCAAGTTGTGGTGAGGCAAAGATCAGGATAAGGATAAAACTATTTCTATAGCTTTGACGGCAGTTTTCTCAATTATTGTGAAATGGAAGAACTTAATAGAGTTCGCTGTTTGGCCATACTGCGTAGCCAGGCAAGAAGGACCCTGGTCAGGAATGTCTGAAAGAACCCAATGATTACTGTGACAGACCTTCAGTAATCTCTGCTGTGAAGGGAGAACCTTTCAGAATGACAATCGTCTTAGCATCACTACATCAATCAGGTGTTTATGGCAGAGTGACTATTCCTGCTTGGTGTTTACCATATGGCATTTAAATTACTACAAAAGCATGAAGAAACTATCTCCTGGTCTGATTAGACAAAAATGTAAATTCAGCACTATGTCTGGTGAAGTCCAGGTACTGCTCATCACTTGTCTAATACTATCCCCATGGTGAACTATGGAGGTGGCAGCATCTTGCTATGGGGGTGCTTCTCAGTGGCATGAACAGGTCAATCAGTCAGAATTTGGGGAGAGGTGAACACAGCCAAATACAGAGAGGTCCTTACAGTAAACCTATTTCTTGGATGGAGGTGATGATTCACCTTTCAGCATGAGAATGTCCTAAAGTATACAGCCATAATAATGCTAGAGTGGCTTTTGGTCAAGTCTCTGACTGTCCTTGAGTGTATCAGATACAGCCCAGATTTAAACCCCAGAGAATATCTGTGCAGGGACCTGAAGATGTGCTCTTCTGCAAAGTACTGAATTGAGGGTTTGAATACTTATATGAAGAAGAGAATTCAGTTTCTGATTTTTAAAAAAATGTGCAAACCTTTCTGAAAAATGTTTTCGCTTTGCTATTATATGTTATTAAATATAGATTGAAGGCCAAAAATGGCAAATTCATCCATTTAAATCTAAATCTAGAGCACAATTAATTGAACAGAAAGTAAAGCGGTCCGAATGTTTTTTGAATATACTGTATGTAGTGTGGGAAGCACAGTGGCGCAGTGGGTAGCGCTGCTGCCTCGCATTTAGGAGACTCGGGTTCGCTTCCCAGGTCCTTCCTGCATGGAGTTTGTTCTCCCCATGTCTGCATGGGTTTCCTCTGGGTACTTTGGCTTTATACAGGTTAGGTGCAGTGGCAATTCTAAATTGTCCCTAATGTTGTCTTGGTGTGTGTGTGCGCGCCCTGTGGTGGGCTGGCACCCTGCCTAGGGTTTGTGTCCTGCCTTGCGCCCTTTTTTGGCTGGGACCGGAGGAGGGCTTGTGCCTCCTCCAGACCGCGAGGGGGAGTCCGTCCTGGTTATGTTGGGGGCCTCAGGTACAGGGCTTGGAAGC